>NC_047056.1:84915114-85215315 GCF_000738735.6 Corvus cornix cornix | reverse complement strand
TGCACCAGGGAAGGTTTAGTTTGGAAACCAGGAAGAATTTCTTCATGGAAAGGGTTATTAAGCATTGCAATAGACTACCCAGGGAGGTGGTGGAGTCACCATCCCTGAAGGTGTTCAAGAAACAACTGGATGTCACACTCAGTGGCATGGTCTATTTGACGTGATGTTCTTCAGTCATAGGTTGGACTCGAGGATCTTTGAGGTCTTTTCTGACCTAAACGATTCTGTGATTCTGTGATATATGCAAACTGGGGATATGATGTAGTGAGAAGTTAGGTGACAGGAGAAATGGAACTGATGTGATTAAGGTATAAAGCATGTGTACATACTGTGCTTCCACATACCACGTGGAAGACTGATTATTTCTATGAAGTAGCAGAAATAATGTCTACATCTTTTAAGGCGTGAGTGAATAGCAATAATACATTGCTCTATAGAACAAAATCCTACAGCATATTACAGAGAGATTGTACCATCTGGAATTCTATTTCTTTATATCTTAGATGTTAAAATAAAAACTAATTGGTGAAATCTGAAACCAAAGCAGCCCACACTGCACCGAATTTCTTGTTGCTAGGCATCATTTGTTCATACTGTGATGCGAGGTGTTTTGCTTCTAGTGTCAAAATGGTGGTAAGATTCTCCCACCTTGTAAACATTTAATCAGGCAGTAGAACAGAAAAGCAAGTGCTGAAAAAAGACTGACTAGATTCATCCTCCTCTTAAATTCCAGGAGAATACCGTAATCCAGTCCTGTGAAATGGACCATTCCCCATGAGCCTGTTCATGCCTTTATGCTACTGGCTTTGTTCTCAAGCTAACAGGCTGGCTCCTATCCACTTAACCTCATTTTCAGCACAGTAGTTAGGATTTCACTGTAATAGGTTGTTGTGGTTTAATCTCAGCCAGCAATAGCCACTCGCTCACTCCCCCTCGGTGGGATGGGGAGAAAATGTGAAGGGTGAAAGTGAGAAAACTCTTTGGGTTGAGATGGAGACAGTTTAATAGGTAAAACTAAAGCCATGCATGCAAGCAAAAAAAAATCAAGGAATTAATTCACCAATTCTGATGGGCAGGCAGGTGTTCAGACATCTTCAGGAAAGCAGGGCCCCATCACATGTAATGTGACGTGGGCAGATGCCATCACTCCCAAGGCCTCCCCCTCAGACAGTGTGGGATAACCTTCTGGTCAGTTGTGGGCAGCTCTTCTGGCTGTCTCCTCCCAACTCCCTGTGCACCCCCAGCCTCCTCTCTGGTAGCGTGGCATGAGGAGCAAAGGCCTTGACTCTGTTTAAGCACTGCTCAGCAATAATTAAAACATCCCTGTTATTAACACTGTTTCCAGCACAAATCCAAAACACAGCCGCATACCAGCTACTCTGAAGAAAATTAACTCTACTCCAGCCAAACCCAGCAAGCATGTACTTCAGCAAGTCATTTAGTTCCAAATTGAGTATGTCAAGAAATGGAGAAGACACCCTTTCCCTGAAAGTTTTTCCCAAATTATTCACTCTGACTGCTTACAAACTGAGTGTGATTTGCTCTAGGTTCCAGCTACCTATTCCTTCTGCCTTCTCTTTCTCCCCCATAAAAGATCTTTCAATATCTATTCTATTCCCTTATATAATTACACTATAATCATCTTGAGTGCCTGTTGGATAAAGTAAATTCATAAAGCTTGTATGAATATCATGAAAGGCTTTTCCAGTAGTTGCAAAACAATTTTTTTGTGATCTCAAGCATGCCAACATCCTTTAGAAAATGTGGACATTGCAAATAGAATTCAAATAATCTAAATTTAGTTATCTAAAACACAGGTGTCTTATCTAATGTAATAGTTCTGGCTCTCTATACAGTCAAGAAAGTGAAACAGACAGTGCTAGGAGACAATTAATCCCATCTCTCTCAGGCATCTAGGAAGGCTGGATGCCCTATGAAGGTGTCTAATTGAATGCACAGGATGTCTGAACAGCTAGTTTAGACTATATTCCTTTCTGTTAAATCATGAGTGCTAGTTGAGATGTGTAGCAACACAGAACTGTACAAATTCTCATATCAAGCAGAGAAGACATCACCACCCACTCATTCTACTGCTAATACACCCATCAACAGTAGATTTTTCCACTTGGAATTTATAGTCAATTTCTCCTTTGCTACAAGCATAAAATCCATTTTTAGAGTCACGTTTACAGCATATGTTCACATATTCTGTAAATAAGTCTATGTATTCCCAGCTTCTGGATGTGGGTGGCTTTTTAAAAATTCAGTTGTTACAAAAATTCATGCTGTGTAAAGAAGATCAGTTTCTCAGGCAGCTCCATCAAGACTCCCTTACCACGGTGTCCTTCTTATTGCCATACATGTTTTGCAACTCTTCATGCTGACCTGGGCCTAGAAATGCAACATACACTAGGATGCAGGGTGCTGCCAGTAACATTCACAGTGATGTCCCTGCTTTGGAAAGATTAAAAAATAAAACAGTTCATCTGTTCATCATTCATTGCAAATGGTGTAATATCCCATACTCCTTCAGTTCTGAGAAGTTCAGAAGGAAGGAAAGAAACAACCTCACCAGTGAGTTTGAAGCTTGTGTTTCACACATTCAGTACTTTGGAAGGGACCATTATCCAAAGTCTATAAGAGAGGATTTGATTGAGAAGAGGACACAATAGTCTCAGATCAGTTGGAATGATGACCATAGTAGCATGGCTTTTCTTAATCCCAAGTTTCATACAGCAAGATCACAGTTGTTACGGTCTTGCCCAGACAAAACAGCTGCTGAGATAACTCCAGCTTCTTTCACATAATCCCAGCTGTTTAAACAGAAAATACCAGAAGCTGCTGCTTTTAAAAATATGCTCTGTACAAATAAGGTGGCTTGCAGAACCGTGGCTCCTTTTAAATAATACGGAGGACTCAGGAGTACAACAGACACAGCACTTCATGAAAATGTCTAATGCAACAGGCACAATTGACTCTGGAAATATGCAGTATTATTTCAGGCCCTAGTACCACGAGCCTCTGCTCCCTGCAGCCACTGGCATGAGATGAGCTGAGCCATGGCAGAGGTGGCTGAAAGGATGTGTGCAGTCTCCACCCATTCTTGTGCAAATTCTACATTTTTCATTACACAGCAGATCAATCTGGTTTGGAATAAACTAGCTGATTTTGTTTTAAAGTGAATTTGGCTGAGAAAGAGCAGTCTCTTTATAGAAATTATAGAATTTCTTACAGATTCTAAGTGGTTCTGTGTGCCCTGGGAAAAGTACAATGGACAAAGGAATTTATCACAGCTTTTGTTGTGGTATGTAGGTAAAATTACCACTAACTGCCAAATCTTTGAGTGCTGTAAGTGGAAACAACCCTACTGGCTACCATTTAATCTACAGTGTGATTCTGCATCCCTGTCTGCATGACAGTAGTTGCTCTACTTAGATGTTTGTCTTCATGACCCTGTCAGTGCTAATAAATAATACGGGCAAGGGGCTCTTCTCTAAAACATGCTCTTTTGTCCCGAAACAGGGTGACTTTGCCCAGCGTGGTGGGTTGACCCTGGATGGACACCAGGTACTCTATCACTTCCCTCCTCAGGTGGACAGGAGAGAGAAAATATAACAAAAGATTTGTGGGTCAAGATAAGGGCAGAGAGAGATCATGCACCAGTTACTGTCATGGGCAACACAGACTTGGCTTGAGGAAATTAATTTAATTTATCATAAGTCAAAACAGAGTACGGTGATGAAAAACAAAACAAAATCTTGAAAAACACCTTCCACTCCGTGCCCTCCCCGTCTTCTTCCCAGGCTCAACTTTGTTCCTGATTTCTCTACCTCCTCCTTCTCAGTGGTGCACAGGGACAGGGAATAGGGGCTCTCGTCAGTTTATCACTCCTCAGGGAGAAGGCTCCTCACACTTCTTCCCCTGGTCCGGCATGGGAGACAGTCCTCCATGAACTCTTCCAATGTAGGTGCTTCCTACAGGCTGCAGTTCTTCATGAATTGCCTCAGTGGGGGTCCCCCACAGGGTCACAAGTCCTAACAGCAAACATGCTTCAGCACGTGCTCTTCTCTCCATGGGGCCACAGAACCTGCCAGGAGCCTGTTCCTGCAAGGGCTTCCCAAGAATCACAGCCTCCTTTGCACATCCACCTGCTCCAGTGTGGGTCCCCTCCATGGGCTACAGGTGGATCTCTGCATCCCCATGTCCTCCATGGGCTGCAGGGGCACAGCTGCCTCACCATGGGCTGCACCATGGGCTGCAGGGGAATCTCAGCTCTGGCACCTGGAACTTCCTCCCCCTCTTTCACTGACCTTGAGGTCTGCAGGGTTATTGTCTTCACATATTCGCACTCCTACCTCTGGCTGCAATTCTGCAGAAGTTTTTTCACCCCTTATCAAATATCTTATTCCGGAGGTGCTACCACTGTCACTGATAGGCTTGGCCTTGGCCAGCAGTGGGTCCATCTTGGAGCTGGCTGTCACTGGCTCTGTTGGACAGGGGGAAAGTTTCTAGCATCTTCTCACAGCAGTCACCCCTGCAGTAGTCCTGCTACCAAAACCTTACCATGCAAACCAGATATACTCAGAGTGCCCACTGGGAGCCCTGTCTGGGAATGTGCTGTTTGACATGAGCAGAAGCTGTTCCATGAAGCATGCTTAATAATTAACAACAGAGACAGTCCTCCAGAGGGTGTTCAATTCCCTTGTGTCCGGCTGTGTCTGGCACTGTAGGTGTAGCCTGGAGGATCTGAGAAGCAAAATTTCACCCTGCTGAGCAAAGCTGGATGAAAGAACAAGTACATAACCTGTAGAATGGCTTGACACCTGCTTCCTTAGAAAATTTGGGTTCTAATTTTACTTCCATTAGAATCTGCTCAGACTTACAGAGGACACGTTTTTCATTAAGCCATTTATTAATGTAATTGAAGTTCTTAGTTGTTTGAAACTACTGTTTTAGCTGTTTCACAAATAACAGAGACATACAGTGTGAGCATTAACTTTTATTTTGAATCTTTACATTAAGTACAGAAACTTTCAGATTATATAGGTGGACCTATGGGCATGCTGAAAAATAATATCCTATCCCTCCTGTTCTGTGCTCTAGCTGTGGAGCAAAGGAGTTGTATTTAATATTGATAACATGGTATTAAAAAGACTGATTTTAGTGGCTTCAGCATGTGTTTCTTAAAAACTAAATTATGTTTTTATTTTAAAGGGGCAACAAAGAAATAGCAGTGTGTCCTGATTTTGGCTAAGGTAGAGTTAATTTTCTTCAGAGTAGCTGGTATGCGGCTGTGTTTTGGATTTGTGCTGGAAACAGTGTTGATGACAGGGATATTTTAGTTATTGCTGAGCAATGCATAAACAGAGTCAAAGCCTTTTCTGCTCCTCATGCCACCCCACCAGCGAGGAGGCTGGGGGTGCACAAGGACTTGGGAGGGGACACAGCCAGGACAGGTGACACCAAAGGGACATCCCATACCATATAGGGTCATGCTCACCATATAAATCTGGGGGAAGAAGAAGGAAGGGAAGGGACCTTTGGAGTGATGGTGTTTGTCTTCCCAAGTCACCGTTACACGTGATGGGGCCCTGCTCTCCTGGGGATGGCTGAACACCTGCCTGCCCATGGGAATTGATGAATGAATTCTTTGGTTTGCTTTGCTTGCATGTGAGGCTTTTGCTTTACCTGTTAAACTGTCTCTATTTCAACCCACGAGTTTTCTCACTTTTAGCCTTCTGATTCTCTCCCCCATCCCACTGGGGAAAAGTGAGTGAGCGGATGTGGGGCTTTGTTGCCAGCTGGAGTTAAACCACAACACAGTGACAAAGAAAATAGCCCTAGGGAAGCATGTGCATGAAATTCCAGATGGAATTAAAGGCAAAATGCAGCTGTCCCAGTCTCACACAAAGGGACCTGATACGGTGATATATTCTCATCTTGGCAGCTATATCCAGACTTCACTTTGTTCCCCTACACAATTCGTTTCTCATAGAAAGCCCAGGCATGCAACAGAGCAGCTTTGTGCCAACACAGAACAGAAAGACAGTGTTCATCCCAAGAGGTTGATGATGAGATCTAAAATATATGCATCTATTTATTTAGGCAGAATGCAAATAGGCAAACCACAAGTGCTCACTTTTCCTTTCAAACACTTCCTTAGGGACCCAAAGCTGGCTGAGGTACACCTCTGACCTGTATCACATGCTTTTACAAACAGGCTGATAGGTATCAGCTGTAGACACTTCAGCTCTTCTTGCTAGAGCTCCGCACCAAGATCTTTTTTTTCATGCTATTCAACAACTAATACATGCCCTTCCTGCCCCCAAGGTGTTTTCACTCAGTTAGTTACTTTCATTATGAAAAGCTAAGCATGGTATTTTTTTCATGTTAAATCTATGCATTCACTTGTCAGGTGGGTCAACAACAAAAGCAGGTTATGCATGTACAATAATTGGTTTTTGTAGGTGAGTCATGCCCTTGATTTTCTCCTGAATGTAGATTTTACTTCTAATATGTTGCTCAGGTTCCTTTGTGCTTTTTTCTGTTACCTGCTGTAAGAGTTAAAAACTCAAATTTCCTTTGATTTAATCTGTAAACAGACAGGTTAGAATAAAGAAAAGCATTGGGAGACACCAAATGAGCCAGCTTTCTGTCACTCTTTTCAGGCTTGATTACAAGTCTCACACTGTGCTATGCGCCTTTGGAGTATTTTACAAAAGATCTAAAATCTGTTGAAAAGGTAAATGAAATTCAGAAAAAATTCATCCAGAAAAAAAAAAAGAAAAATAAAGGAACATTTTTTTGACAGTCTTTGTTCTACCCAGATAAGATACTGCTTTGGTATCATTTACAGTCTCCATGCTCAGCGAAGCATGCTGGCATTCCAAATGGCTTTAATGCAGTATCACTGTACTTGGGAGACATCCTAGCCTGCACCAGGTTTTGCCATGTTGGAGTCACCCTCCCCTTCAAATGGTTGCTGCTGCTTAGTGATTAAAAAAAAAAGAAGTCATTTTTTCAGCCTTCTCACAAAGCATGTATATTATTCCATGAAAAGTCTCATTAAAGAATAGGACTTTCACCATCTTTCATTTGCCAGAGTTTAAGACTGAAAAATAACAGAAGTGCTACAAACTGTGTTAATATTATTTTAATCGCTGGTTTCTTTTAATCTTCCACACATCTGAGGTAGAACAGCTTCTCCTGAAGAATAAAGCGTTCAAATACATATTTTTTATTTTCCCTGCTGTGTTAATGAAACTGGGCAGGTTCTAAGGAAATTGAATTAGTCTCCTCTTTAATTATTCATTAATTTAAACAGGAGGACTGGAAAATTGGTCACAAGCTATTCAGTAAATAGCACTCCCAAATTGGCTGTCCTTATAATTGCTATGATTTTTTTTAATAACATTGATTTCTTTATGCAGTGAAATAACATTGATACAAGCACATTCAGGACCATTAGTATGATTATTGTTCAGCTGTTTTCTGTAGGGCTCCTGCTTAAAAAAAGGATAGCTTGATATGACCTTGTACATATTTTGAGAAGGTATTAAGCAATATTTCTCTATCGAACCAGTAGCAAACCTCAGGGAGCCCACAGCCATGAACACTATGAAGTTTAAAACACAAATGATGTAAGCACTTTGGGAAAACATACACTAAATCCTATTTTGATGAAATAAACTCTTGAATGTATGATTCTTGACTATGGACCTTATGCTGCTATTTAGTTACTTTTTTAAATGCAACTTATAGTGTATACCTGTATTACAGACCAGACATATTTCTGTCCTGGAGTTCCTGGACAGAAGTTTATGAATATGCCTACAGAGTCTGCAATGGCCAGGGTGTACCCAGTGTGCCTCACATCTACTGCTCAAGTGACAAGCATTTGCATAATAAGTCTGAGGTCTCCTCCATGTGTTGGGCTTACTGAGGAAGCACTGACCATCTGTCCAAAAAATGAGCTGTATGTCTGGCCCCTCACATTTCAAGTGTGTCCACCAAAGAGCTGAGCTGTGTATGTCTGAGGGACACCTCTGAGCAATCTGGGGGGGATTGGAGAAGTGCCTGTCCAATTTTTTACTTAGCTGGCTCTTTGTTTGTTGGTCACTGGATGCTTTCATACGATGATGAATGATACTGTCCAGTATGTTAAAGGGAAATTTCAGAAGACAAATGAGAAAGCAAGCTACAAAAATGATCCTATTTCCTAACCTTTACAGGAACACACTTCTTTTCTAGTGAAAAGAAAGGAAACAGGAATGTATACATTCCATTATTACAATGTTTTCAGTTCTATATATTGTACCTATTAGAGTCAACTGCATCTACCTACATCAGCTTCTTCTAGTTCCTGCATAGGAATGTGAACATTCTTTAATGGCAATTTTGAACAAGTTGGGAATGGAGGAGTGAAGCTGAAGCTGAGAAGAAGGTGGGGATTTTGGATGGTTTAGGTTTTGTCTTTGTTTATCATCATCCAAGTCTATTTTGGATGGAAATAAATTAATCTTCCCCGTGTTTGGTATGTTTTGCCCATGATGGTAATTGGTGAGCAATCTCCCTGTCCTTATCTCAACCCATGAGAGGATGGGGAATCTTATTGAGGATGGGGAATGAGAGAGTGGCTGGTTGGGTATCTAGCAGCTGGCCAAGGCCAACCCATCAGATAGGGGTGTGGAGAATATACAGGATCTTCACTCAGCGAGATATTTACCCCAGGGGGATAAAAACATCCCCAAACAACTCCAACTCTTTTTACTAACTCTCCTAATCCTTTGCCTCCCTTTCCCTACATATTTATTTATGTTTATGGAGGCAGTGGTTCTATGAATATTCATTCCCTTTCTGTGCTTACGGTTCTGTTGATGAAGACAGGTAGCCTGGTAATGCTTTGGGATGCCACCATCTGCCTCAGCTAGGGAGTACTGTGGCAAAGCAATGTGGAATCTGAAGGCAAAACAAAGCTTCCCAGGTATCTGTGGAAACAGGCAAACCAAGGGGACAATTCCTTTCCACAAGCAAAAGGCAATTATGCAGGGCTGGAACTCAGGTAAATGTAGCAGGTTATGGCATTTTGTGCAGTGGGTGAAAACACTTAACAAAAACTCCTTCCTTGCTGCTAGGGGCTTTCCACGTGATAGGCGGCCCACACGGCTATAGATAATAGGCCAGTGCTTTAGGAGTCTGTGAAGATTTAGAATGCTGCATTTTTGCAATATCTAGCACAAACATAGACTCGGTGATTTCTTTCCTCTTTGGAACTGTCCACGTATAGTTTGGAGCATTTGCAGACACCTACAATGTTTCTTCATTCAATTTGTCTTCTTTCGGTTAACAGTGTGAGTCTGTTTAATATTTCTTTACAAGTCATACTTTTAGCCATCTCAGCACTTTTGTCGCTCCACATCATCCTCAAAGCTGAGTACAAAACCTTGGCTTGAGACCTCTAGGTTATCCTTTCAGCATTATTCAGCGTTATTAAGGTTCAGTTACTGTAGCTCTACAAATCTGTTTGTATCACCTATCACTAAATTACCTGTGCTCACAGTTTCCTTCATGCTTCTATGAAGGTAGATCTGCTTATTTTTGTTTGTCCTCATATCATAGATTCATGGAATAATTCCATTTAGAAGGGACCTTGGGGCTGCTTAGCCTCTGCAAAGAGCCTGTTGATCTCTTGCTCACTCTTCCTGACAGTGTGCAGCTGCTCACCTCCTCTGCAACTCCTTTGCCTGCCAAAGCTCCCGCTGCATGTCCTGCCACAAGGACACCATCACTCTCCCCTACCTGAGCCCCAGGGCAGCAACCAGGCACTGCCTGGTGCTTGAGACTTGGCATCCTTGGTTCTGTGGCATCCTCCCACACAACTCTGCCTGGATTGGGATCTCCAGTATGCTGTGGGCCAGGCTTCCTCCCAGGTAGGAGACCATGTCCCGTGGTGCCTCACCACTGTCTCGGGATTATGTATATAAAACCTTTTTGGTTTTGGCTATATATACATACCATTCTTACATTTTGGTTTTTCCAGTTGTCTGAAGAATGCTTTTTCTACTTCTTCCTGCTCAGGTGGTCTGTAGCAGACACCCATCACAATGTCATCCATGATGATCTACCTTCTAACCCTGACCCATAAGCTCTCAGCTGGCTCATCGCCCTCCCCAAGGCAGAGACAGCTACACCCTCCTTGCTCTCTCATATAAAGGCAACTCCCAGTTGTTCTGATTTCCCAGAAAATGTATGAGGTCTTGCTCCACCATTGCTGTCATGCAGACTGACCTTATTCCTGTGCATACCATTAGGATGGCCCCATTTCTGCTCCTTTCTGCCTTATTTTGGATATAAGGTCTCTTGTCTGTATCACCCCGCATCCCTTCCTCGCCAATCACTTCCTCACTTGATTGTAGGTCATCATCACCTCTCTCCACTATCACTTCTAGTGTAAAACTTTTCCTCCCCAGGTTGGCCAGCAAATCAGCAAAGACATTTTTCCCTGTTGGGTGAGAGGGATCCAATCTCTTCCCAGAAGTCCTTGATCATCAGAAAGGTCTTGAAGACAAATCTTTGTTGTTGACACCAGCTATGCAATCCCTTGTGGACATATAGGATCCTTCCACTCTGCCTCAAGACATTCCCCTCACTGATGGTACTGCGAATATACTGCTTTGGCCTCTGTGCCCTTGGCTACCACCCTCGGATCCATGTAGTCATGCTTGATATGCTCCATGTCTCCCCTGACCTCACTGCTGCCCCTATGGAAGAGCAGCAGTGGGTAAGAGTCCAAAAGCTGACAAGACTTGGCAGCCTCTCCACAACACCCTAGATCAAAAGTCCCCAGCAAACCTCCTCTAATTAACTTGCAGCTTTATCTGCAGGGGGCTCCCAGGAGTCTCCCAAAGATCCCACAATTTCCCAGATCTCAAAGCTGAAGGCAGCACCTGCTGTTGGCTGCCTGTGTTAGCTGTGCCATTGAGCATCTCCTGCTCTGGCTCCCTGGCAGTGCCCTGAACAAGGATGAAGGCAGGACATTCACACCTCTGAGGTCTTTGGGGCAGTAAGAGCACACTGGGTGGGAAGGACTGTGCTGGGAGGCCCTGTGTCCTCACAATGTGACTCAGGCTTGGCTCCCCAGCTGGGCTAGCCCCATCTCTGCCCCAGACCAGAGGAAGAGCCAGGCCCTATATGAAAGGAGAAGAATTAGGGTTTTTTTGTGAGCCTTTTCTTTCATTTTTCATGACCTTTTTTGAATGAAAAGTTATGATTTTTCTTCCCAGTACCATTTTGTTTTGAATGGTTTGCAATCTTTGTTGGTACTTGCCTAAAGGAAAAGGATACCCTGATGGGGAGGGGAAGTGCTTCAACGATAACCTCACGTGCCATCATGCCCAACATGCTTTTCATCTTGTACAAATGTAGGTGAGAAGCTCCTGCCTTTGAGGCCTGATTGAAATCAGAAAGGAAAACCAACAAACCATGAAGACTGTAACCTCTTTCCATGACAGAATTGAAAGAACAGATGAAGAACAAATGCATAGTTCAAAACTTTGAAAAGAGGTAAACAAACTGGAAAAGTGTGGAAGTGATAATTCTGGACTTACTGCATTTAAGTACAGGCTCTATTTGGGATGTGTTGGTACCCCACTGATCTCAGAAGGCTGGTTTAGTGAAATGAAACACAGCCAGCCAAGTGCCTGGCTTAGCCTCTGTATTTCTCAAAACAGCAGGAGGTATCTCAAGCAAACAAAAATTCAATCAGTGGCTTTCCTACAGCCCAGACAAAAGGTTTTAAAAGATGACAATTTTGAAAATCTGGATGCAGAAAGCCCTGGGCTGGCTGTTGGTCTGTGAGTTAGTTATGATAGTATTGCCTGATTTAGACATAAAGAGTTGAAGAGATGACCTTATTTTTTTGTTGAAAAAATGATATCAGATGTGACTAATTGGAGACTAGAGGCAGGGAAGAGCTTAGAGGCACAGTAATTGTTCTTGTCTGATCAGAAGGATCAAAACAGAATCCCTTAGAGAGATAAATTAAAAAATGAGATTCCTGTGGCATGTTGATCATAAGACTGGTTTTTTTCTGGACATGCCTGGACAATGTGCTGAATATGTTTAAACACAATCTTGTTACCAAGGAGCTGAAGGATTTGTTCTCTTAACTACACATCTTGTTCTATATAATGGTCACATTTCCATTTGTCTGCTCAACAGCAGAACTTAAAAAAAAAATACAACTCTTCTATTCTTTCAGGAATAGTGGATGTAGTGTCTGGCTGTGAAATATCCGCGTTTATAGGAATTTCAGTGTTGTGGATCTGAGTGAATGATTGCTAACAATGATTTTCAATTGAATAATTTTGTTTCAAGACCACATTGACCCTCTTTAATTGCTGAGGATACAGAAAGACCCACTCACTCAGACACTGAGTCTCCTGTAGCATCAAGCCCAGACTACTGAGGCCAAAGAGTGGCAGACCTTTGGGAAACCCAGCACAGCCAGCTGCCAGCAGCAGCCTGCCCTCTTCATCCTCTGAAACCTGTCACCAGTCAGGACTTGTGCCTGGGAATGTCTGAGCTGCTGCTGGCAGCTGGGGCTCTGGGTGAGCTTGTCTGATCAGGAAAAAGAGAAGATGCTGCTGTCCACCTTTTCCTCTGTCTGCACATGCCAGCATTTCTGAAACAGGACCATTTTTTTCCCTCCTGCCACAAAATGCAGGACAAAGTGAATAAACAGTTTTGTGATGGAGCATTGTTCAAAATGCCCTTGGGAAACTCATCATAAAGGAACTTCTTTAGTATTATGCAGCTTCATTCAGTAAAAGCCTCTGGGAGGGACAGATCTTGGTGCACATACACAAGGCATTCAGAGCGGGAGGTGTCCCATGCCCAGAAACAACAGTTGGGATTCCCTTCTTTAATGTGTCCTCAAGGTTTGCTATTTTTTCAGCTACAATGAGATTTCACCAGAGAGGGACATAAAAACAGGTAAAATGGATGAAGTCATTGTCAGGCTGAAAAATTCCCAGTCCTTCCTCTGGAAGTAGAAGAGCAATATCACTTGATAAGGGAAGAGAGATATTAAAATGCTTTGTCTCTATGAGGTTTCCTTCCCAGCACTCCTGCTGTGTCAGGGCTCTTCTATCACCTTGAGAAAGGGATGCAGAATGCATACCTACATGAAGCATTCATTTCAACAGAGCATTTCTCTCTCACAGTGGTTTTCAAATCTTCTATTGTGCAGGCAGCTGCTTTGAGTGGCTGAACCTGTCTGAACCCTGCTCAGGATCCACTCTTGTCCATTTGCCTTCACAGCTGCACAGGTGCTTTTCAGAGATAAACCCTGATCCCGAAGAGTGGAACAGGGCACTCCAGAGTGGGACCATCCCAGGCACAGGTTGGTTTTGCTCTGGGCCTGTTTGGAGAAAAGTGGATATTTCACATAGGCTGTTCCTTCTGAACCTCTTGCTGTTCCTCTAGCTGAACTCTCCCCTTTTAATGGATGCACAGCCAGCTCACACCATGCTGAGAGAGCTGACAGAAGCAGATGAGTTTCCTTCTATGTTTCTTGCTTTAACTTCACCACAGTGCCTGAGTTAGATACACAAACTTGGTCTTCTTCTCAGTGTCCTCTTAACATACTATTTACAGAGCAGTCTCAACGGTGAAGATATTTCTGTCCCCATTGCAGGCTTTTCTAGAGGGGTATCTTGTTAATATAATCTGGCCAGTGCCAGATCTTTTCATTCCTCTCTGCTGTTGCTTTTATTACCCATTTCTGCTAACTAAGGACAGCAAAGTCAGTGGCACTCTCTGCCCTTTTGCTTTTGAGGCATTGCACTCAGTGCAAGCAGGACATAAGATGTATTTTTGCCTGCTGCTTAGCTAGGCACTTCATCTTCTCTGGCATTCATGTCTCAGTACACTTTTCCTCAGCCTAACAGGTTTTGTAAATTGATGTACTACAAATACTAGTGAATCCCAGAAAAGAGAACCAGTATTTTTTTAAAAAATGGATGGATGGAAGGAAGGGAGGAAGGGAGGAAAGGAGGAAGGGAGGAAGGGAAGAAGGAAGGCAGGCTGGCTTAAAGTTTTAAGCTTTTCTAATGCCCCTCTAGAAGTAAAAACATTTGAAAGTAAACATAAGACTGGTTGAACTTTCATATAATTACCAGATTGTGGTATCAGAAGAATAATTTATCATTTGGCTGAAGAAAGGAAAAAAATCATGTTATCCCATTTCAGAGATGAAGAACAGCCTAAACTCTTCCTGTCCCAATTTGAGCTTCCAAATGGGACAGCTGTGCTAGGAGCAGCAGCGTTCCCTTTGGCGTTCATGGAGCAAAACAGGCACCTCAGAGAACAGTTTCCTAGGGCAGCAGTCACACTACTTACACGAATATGCTCAACACTGACAACTCACCGTTTTCACAATCACACATAAGAATCCCAAAACCACTAACTGTCTCAAATCAGAAGACTTAAGAAAATGCAATCAGGGGTTCTTGCATTTTCTGCAGCTGTTAGGTAGAGGTGGATCACAGATTTTCTTAACCATAAGACTAAAAAAGAATTTTTTCAACTGTAAGATTCTTGAGTAATCTGACATCTACTGATGTTAAAGTTTTCAGGAAAAAAAGATGCACCTCTCACAAGCTTCAGACTAAAGATGGAGAGCTGGCAACTCTATATCTCCCCTCTCCAAATGATAGATTTGAAATGCCATTTTTCCAGCAGGGCTTCCCTTGCCTGACTGAAGATGTTTCTGTTGTTGTTTCACGTAGCCAGCCTGACCAATGAAGTGGTGATGCGTGGCTGGCCAGCTGGTACCAGATGCTCCCCCTGCCATGTGTCCCTGCCAAGACTCCATACACAATTTGCTCTATTGAAAAGCCAGCTCATTTCCACTTGCAGCCAGCTCTATTCATATTCCTCTCAGAGTTAGTGACAATAAATATTATGAAATCACACAAATCCAGATGGTGTGGGTTGGAGTTGCCAGCTGTTCTACCACTTGTGAATTGCCTCTCTTGTCCTGCAGCTTGGCTTCCAGAGAAAGCATCTCATCAGTTCCTATGGTCTCTTTGCATTTCTTTACAAACCATTCCCATCCTGAGATATTTTCAACTTTCACTGTAGATATATATAAATGAGAGAGAGGGAAAGCAAATTGGAGACAGAAAATCAAAGAACCCCTTACCTCAGAAATTGAGGATTATTTTTCAAATAATGACCTTAACCTCTCAACAGCTTCCCAGTTTTCATCCATGAAAATAGACCACTTCAAGGGTTCAGCTGATTTTCACTAATTCTCTTTCACAGAAGACTTACAGCTAAAAGAGAAGCAAAGGTTCTCTAATCTTGCCAATAGTTATCATTGCAAAATCAGGAGGGAAACAGTGCCAAAAGAACACAGAAACTGAAATGCTGACATGACCTGTGTGAACAGCACTGTGTAAATCCTAAACATTGTGACAATTACCTTGTTTTACTGCTCTGAATTCTTCCATGAGTTTTAACTCTTTGAGCCTGGGGTGGTATCTGCAGGCCAGAGTCTTCAGTCAAGTGGAGTTACCATCTGAATGATTACCAGGGTGGGGAGAAAGGCTGTAACACAGCTATGGTTAATGGGACTGTCACTAAAACAGATGTGAACATATGCGACTGCCACTAGTTCATCCTCATATTGGGCTGTCTTCTGAGACTTTTTGTTGAAAAGGAATGCAGACAAGAGTGAGTGGGAGGCAAGGGAGGTGGGACAAGCCCAAAGTCAAGCAGCAAGACCAAGGAAAACCCAAAGTTTCCCAGTAAAAATAGGGAAAGTGAAAGCTTGAGGCCAGAAGTGCAAGTAAATCCACTAGCTATGGGGCCATGCTGTAAGTCAGCAGGGTTTCAGGCTGTGGTGCCAGAAGGGAGCAGGCACCAGTAGTGATGCAGATGCTCACAGCTGCTGCTCTGGCTGGTGCCATGGTTTGGGGCTGTGGTGGTGGGACAAGGGTGTTTGAGGAGGAAAAGATGTTCTCAGGGGCTCTCCAGGCTGGTGTCTGAGGCATCAGAGTGTTTTACCAGCAGTCTGTCTCATTACATTTGCAGCAAAGACTATCCAATTTCTTTGTTTAATCTCCTCTTTCCCTTGTCTAGTTTCCAAACAAACAAAAAAATAACAATAATGAAGAGGCAGGTCCAGACAAGCCATGAGCCAAGCCACCCAGTTAGGTTCAGCAAGGAGCATGGTTGGACACAGGCAAAGCCTAGGAATCCAGGCCTGAGCTTTATCCCAGCTCCAGTGGAGGGCCCCCAGTGAGGAGTCTCATGGTTTTCTCCCACAGTTCTCTTTGCAGCAGTGTGATCCCAGGTTATAGTGCTGCCAACGAGTCAGAGCTGCTCTTGAACACTTGAAGACAACATGGAATATTGCAGAGACTGTTGGTGCATTCAGGACCAAAAAATGAAGAATCATAAGGATACTTGTTCCACTAGGGTTTACAAGTTTCCACCCTTGCAGAAATCCTGCTCAAGGCAGGCTCAGGACTTTTGAATGAAGCTTTTAGTTCATGTTACAGGAAGGTAAAATTAGATTTGTAGATCCATAAATGCATCAGATACTGAGTGCAACATAAACCTCTTTTGAAACACTCATCATTTCTACTTATCTCCAAGTCAGTGACATCCAGTCAGTTCTGGATGAGAAAGAGAGTAGGACAGGAGGGGAGTGCCCACCTCTATACACAGACCATCTCACAATGGCATTGAAAGCTCCTCTTATTCTCAAGCCATTACTTAAAAATATCCTTGGGTCAGAAACTCTCCAATCCAATACACTCCTTTCTGGGTCTGCTCCCTCAGCATCCCTCTATGCAGGCCCTTGTAATGTTTCATTAATTCCCATCTGCCTCCCGATGCTGGAATTTTACCATCAGAGACTGCCCACAAGTGGGATATTGGGGATGTCATAAACATTTCACGTAACAGATAAGACAATTTAGGGTTAGGCAGCCACCAAACTGGAGTTATCTGGTCACAAATTTCACAATTGATATGATACTTTTAAAATTTTATATTTTTAGTTTATACCAAAGGTTTCAGTCAGCAAAATCCCATTTTTACCTTTGCTCTTAGTCTTCTTATACAAAAACAGTGGGATTTGTATAATTTCCAAAATTATTTCTGAAAAAAGTGTCTGGTGCTCACTAGGATTTACTCAGGTGCTGATGGGAGAGTTGTCTCTGACACATATTTCATCCTACATCTAATTTCAACAAACAGGTCCCAGAGGAGCCAGATTCTCTCCAGCAAAGATGCTTGAACTACAGGGTGACTTTTATTATATAAATTTATCATTCTTCTGAGTCTATATTAAAAGATCTTTGCAAAGTTCTGTCCAAACTCTGCCTTGAATTTACCTGGTAGGAGTCCTGTTATCTCAGTAGCAGTGCAGGAAATGAGTCAGCAGAGAATGTGCCACTGGGTATGTTACTCAATCATTCACATCTGCTTTGTTTGGGGACACATCTGAAACAGGCAGCAGCATTCCCAGTCGTGCCCCAGGGAGGCACTTACGCAAAGCAGGTGTGACTCAGCAACATTTCCTAATTATCTGATGGTTGCAGGAGACGTCAAGATTGAAATGTTGTCAGCAGCATTTTATCCAAAGTGGTGAAAAGCTCCTAAAAAGCACTATTGGGACATATTTCTGCTAGCTTTATGGCACTGGGCCTCCATTACCATAAACAAACCCTGATACCTGAGCGTGGCCTTCTGGGAAATTTCATATCAAGCCACAGGAAGGCTCACTGCAACCTCCTGCGTGTCCTTAAAAGCAGTGCTAATCCCCACGTGGGCTGGGCTCTCCGTTTCCCAAGGGATTGAAGCCTTCTCTTGCTGCTCCTCAGTGTCGGCAAGGCTGCGCTGCCTTGGCACAGGGGTCACATGTTTGTCTCCATCTCTGGGTGAATGGAGCTTGGCACCAGGTGTCTGCATGATCTAAAGGGTGGGATAACAGCAAAGGCCTTGAAAATATGGACAACGGTTGAGTAAAGAGGTCCCAAAACACGTAGCAATGCACAGATGGGCTATTATCTATTGTTTACACAGGGCAGTGTGGAAAGCTGGGAGAAGACTGCTTCTGCTTTGGAAGAGGGAGCAGCAGCTGAGCAAGAGAAGAGCAGTAAGCAACAGGTACCTGCTGCAGCCTGGAAAGCAGTGTCTCCTCCAGGACCAGGCAGTGTGTAGCCTTGCAGGGAGGAGCTGAAGCACTGGGAACTGCTTCAAAATTCAGCATCATAAAAGGATCAAATTTGGGGAGGAGGAGGAAAAAGCAGATGTTTACTGTAGATGAGCTTTCCTCATTGAAGAGCTGGGTGTGATCACCTCTACAGCAGTGCCTGAGGCCATGCAGGACCATGGCCACCAGTGCCAGTTACACAGGTCACCTCCATGGTGTGGGGCACTCACAGCTCCTGTCTGGGCAGGATCATTGAGCAGTGCCAGCTTTGGGCGTGGGATGGTGGTGACTGAGGACAAGTAAAAAGAGAAAAGGAGAAAAATAGAAAGTAACTTATTTTAGGAAAAGAGTTAAACTAATGATAATTTCATATTTCATAATAATATTTTCAAATCTGACTGAAGAACCAGACTGCTCCTGAGCTTCCTCTAGATGCAGAGAAACCCTTCACAGACTTCCTGAGAGCACCTGCTAATTAAGTATCAGCATTAGGTGTCTTGTAGTTTTGAACAATTCTACTAAATTTCTGCATTTTCAGTTAACTAATTACTATAGATCTGTCTACAATGGACTGAGGGTCCCATGTAGGACTAAAAATCCCTAGTCCTAATTCTCAGAAGTAACTCAAGGCTCTAATTTCAGCTGCCAGTTTGGAAGCTGAGAACGCGAAGCTTCCCTGTGTAAGCTTTCAGAGGAAATTGGAGATGTGAAAATGTGAGGTTTCTTTTTTTTTTTTCTTTTCTATTCTGAAATTTGAAACAGCTGTCACAAAACGTTTATAACCATAAAAAGTGCTCAATAAATGTCTAAACCTGGAAAGAACTATGCATGAATTATGCCTGATTTATACATTAAATAAAAATAGAAAGAGCCAGTTGAATTTTAAACATTCTCCCCACATTCAGTAAGACTAGAAATTACAATGTCTATAGAATATTTCCTGCCAAAATGTTTAATGCATTGCATATACAATATAAAAATATTTTTAAAGCATTCTGCAAGTTTATCAGACAAGGTAAATACTTGGGCCTAATTAAACCTTCTTAAATTGGCTTTTCATAGTGAAAAATAGTTTTCTTTTTAACCTCGCTCCATAAAGTGCAGTCCAAGATTAAACAGAAGGAAAGATCTGAGCTGCCATTAATTTCTGCAAGTTATTGCTCTTGGACAGGTCAATAAACTCACAGGGCACATAACAGCCTTCACAAATCGGACCCCAGGGGTGAGGCAGGATGATCCCACCTCAGCCCTGGATCCTGACCAGATCCCAGGCCATCTCTGAGAAGGCCAAATCTTCAGCTCATCTCCTTGTGGGGCAGTGAAGTGTGCTGGATTACAGCATCTTTGGAGAGGCAGGAGCAGGGCCATGTTATGACTCTGGCCCCAGATTCTACTGGACTGGCTGCCTGTGCCAGCCGGGAGTGCCAGCCCGCCAAGGTGCAAACAAAGCAGGGCACACTAGTGTTTCTAAACATCCCATCTACCTGCCCCCACTGAAGAGAGACACGTTTTAAAGAACAGCTTTCATGGAGCTGAAGCACCAGTTCCATTATATATACTAATGAGTCAATAAAGTCATACTAAAGGTTTGCCTTCAACGTGATGCAGCTGTGAAGATAAGTGAATCTAACATCCAAAAAGCAATGGTCTTTATTTAGTTGCAAAATACTTTGGTAGATACTTTTACTGCTTCTTCAGAGTATTATTTTTAAACTGTAGATACTCTCCAGTCATACTTACTGATTTAACTTTGCAGGGATAATACTTGGCCAGATTAACCCCAGGGAACGAAGATATTTAATATTTTTTCTTCCAGTTCATTATCCAGCCCTGGCAAACAAAGCAAAATAAATCAATTAAAACGTAATTTTAAGAAGAGTATTCCCAGGTTTGGTTAGCTAAATCGCATTTTTGCAATTAATATGGCCTTTATAAATGTTTTAGACCTTGCTCAAGATCATCTGCATGTATCAAAATAAAACATTCTCATCCCAGTTTTACGGCACATCTCTGTTGGAAAAATATTTCAGTGAAACAATTTCAAAACAAAACCTTGTGGTTTAGCTCCCTAAACAACAGAAGTAGTTGCCATTTATTTTGGCTGTCTGCACCACCACTCTGCATAATGAAAGTGCTTCCCAGCTCGCCTCGCACAAACACAATCGCTGCACACTTCCTTCCCTGTGTGCTCTCCCCTCCAGTGCAGAAGTGAGCTCTGTGCGCCCCCATCACCCCCACAGCTGGAAATTTCCTAGATTTTACCCCCCAAAATAAAGCAAAGTAGGTGAATGGATACCCTGAGAGATACACGTGGGAGGGGACAGAGCAGGTGACTCCCCTCCTGAGCTGAAGGCCCTGACAGACTGGGTCACTGTGCTCCACGTGGGTGCCTGCCCTTGGGCCAGGGGAGGCAGTAGGCAAGGCACAGGGTGCTGTGTTCATCAGCCCCTTGTTACACCTCCTCCAGAAGCTGGTCAGTCTTAATTTAACTAGGGCCAGCTAAATTTGGGATATCAGTTTAGGCTCTTATTCTTGGAATGAGCACCAATAACTTTTCACAAGTGGCTCTGGCACCCATGAGGGTCTCTGCTCACACAGGAGCAGTATTTTTACTGCAGACATGCTCAAAGCCTGGAGCTGCAGGTGCATCAGCCAGCAATATCAGCAAGTGTTTCCACAGAGGCCCCAGCCCTTTTTGGTGCAGTTTATGCTCCCAGGGCAGGGGAGGGTGACTGCCTGACAGCCAGACTTTGCCAAGGGGCAGGTGAGCCACAGCAGCTGCCTCAGGGAGCCGTAACTGAGTTTTCTGGGGAGACCAACACGCTGACACATCACATTATTGGCTAGGAGTTCAGTGCCATCCCTGGGTGACCTGACAACATGGAAGTAGGTTAATAGAGCCATCGTAACAGCAAGCTTGATTTGAGACACACACCACATGGGAAGTCCTCCTTCTATATAAGGAGAACCTGTTTCTCCTCTTTAAGAAGAAACATGGGAGATTAGGAAACCCTTTCCAAATCTGCTGGGCCCTTTATAGAGCTTCATACATCTACAGTCACACCATGTGAGTAACAGCTTACTACAAAATCAGAGCTGAAGCTATCCAATCCTACAGCTTCAGCTGTGGGATAAATAAAACCAGCAGGTTAAATGTTTCCCTGCTACATTTAAGCAGCAGTAGCCTGGTTTTGGCACTGCTCCGGAGGATTTATGCCTGCATGATCATAGTGGATATTTTACTCTTTAATGTTAACAGTGTTTTCATAGTATACATTTTTCTTAAATTAAAAAACAAACCATGGACTTTTAGAAAAGCTGACTCTGGCCCTTCCCTCATTCCTCTACTATCCATGGTCATTTTGCCACTGACAAAAAAAAGGAGGACCAGAGCCTTTAATTCCCTACTTTTAAGTGTTAATATATTTACAGAAGACTATACAAACAAGTGCCAAACAGCAATTACACATTATTAGAGCTACACAATATTTGTACATGTTGCTAAAACAATGCTGCTAAGTGAAGACGCTTTATTAGTTCAGAGTTTTTGGCAGCTATTATTAAAAATATATTTACCTGAAAGGAAATCCAAGTATTTCATTTTACAAATGATTTAAAATATAGCAGTAAGCAACATAAACTATTGCTTTTTATGTTTATACAATTTTTTTTTTGGCATAACACTGCCATACAGTTACAGAATTATAAAATATCTCTTTATAGTGCATTACAAATCCAGAAACTGGTTACCACTCTTACCACATACATATGGTATTGGTACTACCAAACATGCATGGCATTCTGTAATTAAACACTGCAAAGGAATACAGAGAAGAGAGCAGGACCATTCATAAAAACTGACATAGAGCTGTTCCATTTTGCAAGTAAAAATTGTTGGGCTTTGGGATTTTTTTCTTTTTACTGCACTTTTTTCTTAGAATACATTTGAACAATGAAATCTATGATATTTTCAAATTTTATCAGTGCAAAACTACACTTAATCATCTGTTGCCAAAATCAAACTCCATAAAGGGCAAATGACCGTGGAATACATTAAAACACAGAGAAAAAAGAGCAACTAATGACTAGCAAACATGCTGCAGCAGATCCCAAAAATATAAGTGCCATAACCTTTTTTACTGCAAAACAATAATTTTCACGTGGTTAGCCACAGTAGTAAGTACATTCAGTATATTTCACAATAAACTTTAGTTGATGAATATGCCACTGAACTTGTAAGCGTGGTAGGATTAAAGAGCCACATTTCTAAGAAGAGACTTCTTTCAGAACAATTTGCCAATTCTCACATTTTTATCTTACAGCAAACAGCATAATGCTTTTGAAAATAAATATAGAAGTGATTACAGTGTAAAGCCAGACGAGGTCTCTACTGAATTGATCTCTATAGCTTTTGAACTGCATTTTAGGAGTCCATTACATACAGCATGTAATAAACCTATTCTTTAAAGTAAATTCTTGCTTTCACCAAAGGTCCTAAGTAAGTGTACTTAAAAACAAGGGCTGTAAAGGAAAAACAGCTTTCAGGAAAAGAAACAGTTCATAGGCAATATCGAGCACAAAGATATTACAGAGACACAGTTTACACTCCCCTTGGAGAACTGCATCTAAATATCTGTTGGTAGTGAATCTATGGTGTTGACCATAATGTGAATTAGAGGGGGGGGGGGGGTACATGCTTAGGCCTTTTTTGACCCATCCCTCATTTTCAGACTCTGATAGCCATCAAAAATACCTTTTGAGCAGTTACTCCAGTTAAAACTGGAACTGTGAACATGTATCAAAACAAATTACCAAAATGTGGAATGATGAGTATGGTTCTCAGCAAACCCCAGAGAGTACTTCTATCTTCTACATGATCACAATGTTAGATTCATTGATGCTGGTTGCTCCAAATCCAGAGGTACCTCACTCACATGTGGGCTAGGAATAGGTTTTCCATTTGACTGATTTTGCTTTCACACCAGTAAGAAAAAAATAAATCAACCCTGGTTCTGCAGTTGGAATCTCACTTTTAACACTTAATCTACACTTTTAATACTAGTCTACAAAAGGATTTATGTGTAAAAATGTAGTCAGAAGGGACAAGTAAGGTAGCATTGAAATCAGCTTAGGAAAAGTTTCTGCCTCAGCAGACATCTTCAGCTTAAAAACAAGTATTTTGTCATTAGAATCTCCCATGGTGTTTAAAAACTGACTGGAAGTGGATTACTCTTCATCTTGCAGTACTTTTAGTAGTGTTCAAATGCAGTAGCAATTCTTGAATCGGAGACAAATAAGCGATCACCTTCTCCACACAAAACATTATTAAAACATGGAACTCAAAGCCACAAGGGAGTGTAGAGGCTGAAAGAAACCATGAGTTAAAAACCAAAAAATTCCTGGAGAAAAATGGCATCACTGTATAGTTTCTTTCTTTCACACCATCTGTTGGTGGCCACTGCTGGAGGCAGGACACAAGGCTAGAAACATCTTTGGTTCTGATCCACACTGGCAATTCTGAGGACAACATACATCATCAGCATGGTATCGTCACACTTTTATTAATGGCAAAACTTGCTTCACATACTTGCATCTTATTCATAAATACAGCTTTTGTCAAGGAAATTCAATATTATATGTTTCCTGAAAAAGTGTGGTATAAAAAAATTACATTTTCACTTAAACATGTATAACTTACTATAAATTGGGATCAGTACCATCACAACAGTCAGAAGAAGAAAGGTGTAAAAAAACCCTCCCAATTAAACAGATATACATAAATTTTATTTAAAAACAAACAAGAAATGCTTTCCCTTTAAATCCAGTAAAAGTCACTTGTCTTACCTCACTGGATCATCCATCAACATTATACAAACTTTTAAGGTCTGTAAACCTTCTGTTTATAGTACAGATATATGCAACTGCAGATTATTAGAATTATCCTGGAATAGTTCAGGGAGGCTTACACTAGGTTACATGAAATATTAACAATGATTATACAAATACCTAATACATGAGCGTGCTGCAATCTTAGAGCAGAAAACTGAGGAGCTGACCCAAGCCAGGGAACAGCTCTCAAAGGCTTATTGCACTAATTTTTAGCATCCTTCAGGATTTTGAGTAACATGAACACGAAGACCTCAGACCTGCTCCTAGATATGTGCACATGTCACTACTCTTCTGCTTTGAATGGTCTGTGCTGCACACCTCGTGTACCCAAGCCTTCAGTCTGTGCACCAACACAGTATCAGGTACTGAGGCACAGTTGTGTCTGGCATAGTAGGGCACAGAGCTGTAACTAATCTTAAAGTGCTGCATTTTTGCATGATTTGTATGATCGCCTTCACTTGCATCTGTGTACTCAGTAACATTGTTTCAAGTTGCACATTCATATCCCCTCACCAAAAGATCCTTAAAGTCAAATTCACAGGCATGTGCATGTACACACTACTCCCACTTAACAGTACCAGCGGCTACTCAGATGTACTTACTAGGAAAAGACCTTCCTATGGGAGGTTCTGTTCAATTAACATATGAACAGCTCAGATCTAGTCAAACACTGGGCCAAAATACACTACTGTAGTAAGTACACAGAAATCCCTGAATACTTAAGCATATAGCAAGACAAAAAGAAATTTAACAGTGAGCAAATGATTTGACTTTCTTTGCATACACTCAGTTCCTGAAGTAATGGTTAAACAACTATGTACTGGCATTTTTGAGAATACAATAATTTCAACACACATATATATACTGTATATAAACCTGAAAACCAATACTTAGAAACTTCAAGCACAGGGTGCTTCTGGTTGCTAAGGCCATGATTCTGTAACAAAAATGCATACAGTGCACCCACTTGGTCCTCACAAATCTCAATGGGATGCTAAACTGTATGATTGCCCTGCAATAAATCCTTCTTTTCAGTACTTACAAAATCAGAAGAAAAAATTCCTCTATGAAAAGAATGATGAACTATCACATTTTACATAGAGCAGAATTTGTTAGTTAAAGCTGAAGTGTCCCATGGGAGTAATTCTGTTGATAAAGCTGTAAAACAAGGATTAGAGAGTGCAGGAGCCCATCTGACACAAAACCCCTCACTTATATAGTCCCCACAGCTCTTTGTAGGCACTGATATGCCACTACTCTTCTATGAAAACTGAGAGAAATATATTGAGTTGTGGATTTTAAAAAAAAAGATAAAAAATTGCAGAGCTAATACAGGTGTAAGTGCCAAAGTTCTTGACAGTATTTTCAGATACCCTGGCTCCTTAAGGCAGACAGCTCTGTCAGATTAAAAGTATTTTAAGTACTTAATTACGAACATTGAACTAGTAAGCATGTGAGAGCTGTGTCACCATAACAGAATACTGCAGAGAAACCTTCTGGACGCACATCCCAAGAACTTTGTTTAAAATCAGAGCAAGATTTTCTTTTTCAGTAGATGAAAGATCTCCTGAGGTCATTGATATTCAATCAAATTACAATATAAATATAACACCTCCAGCATCCCTTATTTCACTTCAATACTCTGCATTTTCTGTAAAGTGTTGAACATTAATACTAAAGTCCATAAATTGAAGGCTCTGTACAGCTACTTATGCTATAGTTTTGTTCCTTATACACAGGGTATCAATTTTCCCTATGGTACTCAAGAAATAGCTATGTAAAAACAACTCTATGAAATTTGCATGGTTAGGCACTCAAGACTGAAAAAGTCATAGGCAGAAAATGAAGTGTCCTCCCTCTGCACACATGGAAAGGCAGAGTCCTTAACTACACAGACCAGTTTTATCACAGCATTTCCTTCCCCTTCTGTTCTGAAGGTCAAAGGCAAACACGAACAAGGGGATCCCAGTTCAAGTCCAGGGAAAAGTGAAAGGCTTCTCAGGATCTTTCTGGCCTTAAAAAAGTGGTGGCTGGAACTCTTTGGGGCATTTCTGCTCAGACAGACTTAATGCCTACTTGAATGATCTGGGTTACCCTAAAAAAAATCCATGTATGTAAGTTCCTTTCCTCACAAGTCAGCACAGAAGGAGAAATACATTTTCCTGCTTCCCTGCTTCTTTAGGATGAGAAGAGCCTAATCTTTGTCCATAGGGATCAAGATCCCTAACTGCCACTCTATTTGATCCCAAGAACCAGCGCTACCTGGGGAAAACAATGGATGATGCATTGCCATGATGGGCACTAGAAAAACAGAATACAAGACATTTTGTCTATGCTCTGATACCCCTGAAAACTTCATCATTTTGAGTTATAAGACTTGAAAAAAGTCCTGTAGTATTCTGACACTCAAACTGTAGTCAGCCTCTTGCCTCATAATATTTAATCAGAAATACATTAAAAGCAGGGGATAATACATACACTTTTAAACAGAAAATACATACAGAAGTTTTAGAGTATTTTAGGACTGTAGGAATTGTGAGTTGTACCTGCCTTATTTTTTAATGCATATTCTGCACAACTAACATGCTGGGTACTACCTTGTTTGACTTGAAGGGCAGAAAATCAGAAGCAGCTACTCAGGGAAAGCAGACAGTTCTTCAGCAGAAGCTGGGAAAGATCTCAATAGTGAAATTCCTACTTGTTGGGTCCCCAGATAAAATGCTCTGAGGGTGTATAATGTTGCTGGGCAAATCTCAGCAGTTTCCTCCTTTCTCTTCAGTCTCTAATAGTATACACAACAGACTGGCCTGCCTTAAGTTTCTGCTGATTATCAAAATAACATAAAAAACTGTGAGAGACTTATGATAGAGAGCAAAGAGAGGAAACAGACAGCTGGAAAGAAGCATCAGGACTGCCTTTGTCTTTGAGACCAGCAACGGGTGACTCTGCATTGTGCAGACCCTACCAAAACTGAACAAGAAACATCGAAGCTCAAGTAAGACCCAACTTGACATGCCTGGTGACCTTTTCTCTGATGGCTTTGCTGATTAGGCAGTGCTTTGTGATGAAGACACTGTTTTCAGCTGTCCAGAGGCTTTCCAGGTACTGAACCCAGCTGGGGATGTTGTCTTATTACAGCTGATCAATAGAGAGCTTTCAAACTGGGACCAAATTTGAGTCATCAAAGAGATGCCTCCCCCCAGATTAGTTGTAACAAATGAGTCAAGAGAAGGGAGAATTTAACAGGCACTACAAGAAGTCTAAAGTGCAACTTCCCTTGTATCCAAAAGCTGTGGATACAGTTTCTTTTTAAGTTAAAACTTTTATTCAGTGTACAGTGATTTCCAGCTGGACAGGACATGATATATGCTATCCACTGTTAAGCGCCTCCAACAAAGATGCTAATCTAAGGTAAAAGATGCTGTGCAAATACTGCTATTAATCATGACCATAGATTCCAAAAAAAAACCCACTAGGGTAAAAACTGTGTTCTTGAAATAATTTCTAGTAATTTCATAAATGGAAAACAAAACTTAAAGCAAACGTAAAAGAAACTTAAAAATTCTGATGTTCCAAGCCTTTTTAGTTGTTACACTTTAATTTTTTACTACTGCATGAATTTTAAAAAGTAGATAAGCTTTTCTGTGCAATCTGTCTGGAAAAGATAATGAATTACTTAGCTTTCAGTATGCACAATTGTTTTAAAGAGACACACCTGGCTGACTGCTGATAAACTGACGTTGAAAAAAACAAAATTCATTAACCTACAATAGAAGCCTAATCTGATGCATTTGCAACAAGCATAGTCTCGTGAACTTACACTAGATGGAAATTTCAACCAAAATGAAGGAGCAACGAATAATTTGCTTCATTCAATGTGAAACAAAGATTTTTTTAAATCTCAGACTCATGGTTTGAGCTCATCCTTAGTTTTTGTGGTGGTCCCCCCTGAAAGTGTATCCTTATCAAGGTTATCTTGTAGATCTGCTGATGTGTCATTTGAAGAATTCTCAGCGTTACATAAATCTTTCTCTGTAATTCCTGGGTGATTTCCACAGTCATTGTTCAGATTTTCATCATCTTTTTTGGAATGAGAAGCGTCCTCCTTTCTGTCTGAAGTATCATTTTCTTCTGATTTTGAAAGCTGGCTGGTATCAGTGTCACTGTTCTTTTCACTGTCGTTCTGCCTAACAGCATCACAGTTCACTTCTTGTTCAACCTGATCATTTTCTTCCCCATTTTTTGTGAATTCTACCTTTCTTTCTTCAGTTGTTTTACCAGCTGAACTTCCACTTGCCGATGTATTCTTGGGCTCTTTTGGTTTCTTATGCTTAGAAATATGACTGTTGGGAATAGAAACTGGAGATGCTGGCTTTTTATTTGCTTTGCTTCCCTCTGACTTCTGTTTTCTTGGGGGTCCCCAGATAAAATGCTCTGAGGGTGTATAATGTTGCTGGGCAAATCTCAGCAGTTTCCTCCTTTCTCTTCGGTCTCTAATAGTATACACAAAATATTCTAGAGCACTTTGCTTAATGTTGGGAATGGTATCTTCCACAAGAGCTTCATGCAAAATAAATTTTACCAGAGGAGATTTGAAACTCTCATATCCAAGTTCACCAAGACTTTTCAGAATTCGAGTGATTCTCAAGTAGTTATGTTGAGACCTTCAAAAGAAATGGGTAAAAAAATTCTATTGAATCAGAAAAAAAAACACTTTACAAACATAGAACTGGAACTGCAATTCCTCAATCCTTTTTATCACTTCAGGTATGTACTTCAGACTTCCTGTATTTTAATTTCTCAAAGCTGCTGAAGCTTACTAGCACCTCCTTTGCTAGGATGTTGTGAGTGAAAATTAGTGTTTGTAAAAAGCACTGGGGGAGAGGGCTGAGAGAACATAAAATCAAACATGCACTGATTTTTGTTCCTTGTGCTGTACGAGAAGGGCAACAAAGCTGGTGAAGGGTATGGAACCCCCAAGTCCTATGAGGAGCAGCTAAAGATAATGGGGTTATTTATTCTGGAGAAACAAAGGCTCAGGGGAGACCTTACTGCTCTCTACAACTGCCTGAAAGGAGACTGTGGCAAGGGGGGTCGGTTTCTTGTTCAAGGCAACAAGTGACAGGACAAGGGGAAATAGCCTCAGGTTGCACCAAGTGGAAGTTCAGGTTGGATATTAGGAAAAATTTCTTCCCTGAAAGAGTGGTTAGGCATTGGAACAGGCTGCCCAGGCAAATGGTAGAATCACCACCCCTGGAAGTGTTCAAAAGATGATTAGATGTGGCACTCAGTACTATGGTTTAGTTGATATGGTGGTGTTTGGTCAAAGATTGGACTCAATGATCTCAGAGATATTTTCCAACCTTAAAGATTCTATGCTGTTCTCTTTCAGGGGAGAAAACCCAGTCACTTTGTAAACTACAGGGTTTATAGTGTATTTATAGTGTAGCTACTGACCAGGGTTTATGGCACTTCACTCAAGTTATTTAAAAGCTGGGTCTCCAGTCTAGACTAGTACCTGCACTACAGACACAGTCAGTGCTGCGGGAAAAACAGGCATCTCTGCAGAGTAAGTCCCACTGTTGTAGGAAATACCTAAGATAAAATGAATGGACTGTCTTCTGGAAGTGCTTGTGAAAAGCTCTTTCCCTCGTAAAGTACACCTTAGTATGCAGTTAAACTTTTAAGTTTGAATTTTAGATTGATAAAATTAGGTAGAGAGAGTCCCAAATCCTGACTTAAAACTGTAGCTACTCACTGGAAAGAAGAGGAGTAAAAACATGCACTAACATTTTGACTTCCTGAAAGCCTGTTTCATCTGTGGCCTGAGTCTGAGGCCACACCCATTGGCTCATATAATGTTTAAGTAAAATTATTCACAAATTATTCCCACTATTCACCTGGAATCCATCAGCAATTGTACCTACAAGCTTTCATCATGACAGAAGAACAAAATGCTGCAAGAAAACAATCTGCAGCTCTAAGGTCAGAGATACAAGAAAGTGAGCTCAAGATTTGAAAGGAGGTTTTGGTACAATTAATCTCTATGAGACAAAATTCAGTGCAAACTCAGGATCCACACAATACCAATGAAAAGCAACTGATATAATTTGCTCAACATTGGGCCAAAGTTTGACTTAATGCATGTCTAAACGTTTCCAGATCAGCACTTCAATTTAAAATATTTAAATACATAGTATTTCGTGTTTTGAGGAGGGAGGGAAATCTTGTTACTTAACTTTCATACAGGTGCGGAGAATTGGATCTTTCTTAAAAAGAAGTGTAAATACAAAGATAAGCCACTTATTTTTTTCCAAGTGAGAAGCAGCACTTTGGGATTGGGTGAAAACACATACAGTCACATGACAAATTAGTTTGGAGCTGGGATCTTCTTCAGCACCATCTAAAGTGTATTTTCAAGGAATTCAATGACACCAGTCCAACTGGTAATGGGTGAGAAGAACAATCAAAAAAGGGGAAGGAGGAATGTACAGATAGATGCACAAACCAGGCATCAACTATTTATTTTTCACTTTTTTTTTCTGGCAGTCTTTGGAAAAAATATCTTTGCTTTCTCTAGAAAACAAAAGGATATAGAGATTCTATAGCAATTCTAGCAAGTCAAGTGAATGTCATTACTTACTCATTCAAATGCTGAAATCTTTCTTGCCAGTTAGCAGCTCGTGCTACGTTTCCAGTTTTATCAATTAGCTTTATTCCAAAAAACTCCAACATCATTTTGTAAGCCAAAAGGAATCTTCTAATTGCTTCTTTTGTTTTCTTGAATTCCTAATAGACAAAGAATATGTCCAAGATTCTAAGTGGTACTAAACGGAGTACTTCTGCATTGAGTAAGACAACTCTACATAACAAAAAGCAGTTATATATCGAAATTACTGTGATGGTTTGTATTGAGCTCAATTTGTATTACCTCAATTTCATATGTAGTTAATTCTTTAGCATAGAAGTTCAGACCTTGTTCCCTCAGTGGAAAAAGCCTGGTAAAAGAAGAAGCGCATTATGGCTCAGCATAAGAATACTTAATCAAATTAATGCTTTGAAACAGAAATAGGTAATAAGTGACCAACCACTGTATGTAAGTGTGGTTATGTTCCAGTTTTTCATAGTCTCCTTTCCATTTATTTAGGACTTCTTCAATATAAACCCCTGTGTAAAAATAATTTGAAAAGCTGTTAGGTAGCCATCAAAACCAGCACTCAGTTACATAAAGTACATGCCATGTTAACACAATGATACAACACGTACTTTAATTCTCTTTCAAATACTATGTGAAATAAGGTCTATTGCAGCCATACATTAATTAATTTAAATTTAAAACTAATTTATTTACTAAAACATAATTAAAAATAAGGAATTTATAAAATGTCAATATAAACAAAACCAACTGACTTATACTGGGTTACTAACAGGTGAAGGTATGTGGCAGCAACTTCTGTAAAATATATCCAAGAGTTCTCATGTCATTGATCCCTTTATAACACTGACTGGTAATTAACAAACTGCTTCCATAAAATACTTCACTGTGAATCACCTGTCATTGCTTTTACATGACAAAACTCTGCATCTATCTGTCTATCTATCTTATCCATCCATCTAATCCTCATAGAACAAAGCCTCAATTCTTTATGAAATCTCCCATACCAGGAATCTCTCCAGCTGCAAATAACATTATGATTGGGAAATCTTTCTCAACTAATGGTGGCCAAGCATCACACTGAGACTGTGCTCACGAAATTCAGTCATGGGCCAGGGCACTTTTCCAGGTACTACACAGATATACAAAGTACATAAAAGGATGATCCTTGTTCCCAAACCTGTACAATATCTTTCCATGAATGAGCACTGTGTTTTTCTCTTTCTATTCTGAAACCAACAACAGTTTTAGTACTGCTGGACAGCCTCTCCCAAAGTCAAATAGCATAGGAGCAGCCTAAAAAACCCAAAGCCTCAGGTAGATAGTCTCCTACTATACATTTAAGATGCCTCTTTCCCCCAGTGAAAATTTCCATTTGGGTCTCAATGGCAAAGGAGGACACACTTAATACTTTTATTTAAGAAGTGAAGAAAGCAGCCAGTCTAAAAGGCTACTAAGAACATGGGGTTTCCAGTGTAGGCAAGGCTGAACAGGACCATGGGAAGAGGACCTTCGCCATCACTGCATTGTATCCAACCTGTATTTCAAGTATTGGAAAACTTGTTGCTCAGTCCCAGGGCAGAGAGACAAACAGGCCAGCTCTGATCTAGAACCACAAGCTAAATCTGTAGGTCATGGAACTAAACTTCAGATCTAGTATTGCACTAGAAATGTTTTGGGGTTTTTTTAACAACATTCTCCAGTATTTCAGTCCTTAACATGGTAGCTAAGAGTCCCTCCAAACACTCTCACACATACACAGACTTGGGTCAAGGAGGGGTTACTCTTTTCCATTCTCAATACAAACTTCTGCACAACCAGAGCTCACAGCCAACAACACGTCAGCCTCTGTGGCTTATCAGCTACCTTTGACATTACTAACTGTGGCTTTCTCCTGGAATACTATGAGAAATGCTACTCTTTACAAATTTTTGGAGGGAAAGCTCCTCTACCTTTCACGACTCTCTCTACTTGTAGCTAATCCTCTTGAACTGCTCCTTCATTTTGGTCCTTAAAGGAGTTCTTCCCACAACCTTTTCTTTTAGTTTCGGATCCATATGGTTCCCAGGTTCACACAGACCTCAGTGCCCTTCGCCTCCTTTTTGTATCTGTTCTCTGTGTAATGTCTCCCAAATCTGCTACCTCTTTACTGGCCATTCACAGACCTATCTCTTCTTGCAGTCAAGCTAAAACTGACTAAAAGAATCTGCCTATGGGTATCTAGATAAAGCTCGAGTTGGTTAGCGCAAAAGTCTTATCTTTCTTTCACAACCTGAGTTATTTTCTCACTTGCTAAGGGTATTACCACTATCTTGTCTATAAACAGCTCTCATCTTCAACTTTCCTGTATGTGTATCTTTACAACCTTCTGTATAACGTTCCTTTCCATTCAGCTTCCTATCCAAACTCTCACATTTTGCATCTCAACATCCTTCTTCCTGACCTTGAAAAGTGCTTTCTTGTCATGCTTACATCTACCCTGAGTGTTGCTGAATGCAGCTACTCTGAATGCTGGTAAGACCATCTTTCTAGACTGTATCTTTTTTATACTGACCCTTTTTTTTTGCTTTGCATTCTTCCATCCTGAAACCCTGTTCTATAACATCAAACAAAAACTATACACCTTTATTTCTAAAGCCTTTGTGACCTGTCCCTTACTACCTTATCAGAACCCATTTGTTGCTATGAGACTGATTCTGTTTCCAACAGGATCCTGCCTCAGAGGCAGCTTACACGTCTCACTCCTTCTGCACTCCAACGTGCACTTTGCTATTTCCTACTGAGCTGCTCTCATTCTGAGAGGATCCTTCTGCAAACACCTTCAAAATAACCTTGTCATCATTCTTTCAAAACTCTGAAAAGCTTATTTTTGGCCTGCAATTTGTCTTTTTTGCTAACAGTTAAGCTCTCATGTGCTGAGACTCCTGTCTATCATCCTAACCAAGATTGCTTTATTGTCTCCTCCTGCTTCCTGATCTGTCTGCTACGCTCTTCTCTCTCATACGTCGACTGCAAACTCTCTAGAGTAGGGCTTGTCATCTTTCAGCTTCTCCTGTGTTTGTGTAGAATGCTGCATATGAGGTTCCTGCTCCACTACCAGAACTACTAGGGACACTGAAAAATGCCTTTGTTATTGTTACTGCAATAATCTCACACAAGATTAAAGCACATTTTTTTCCTCTTACACAGTTCTAGGGATAACACTCTTAGATTGCTGCCACTCCTATTCAAGCAGCAAGTTTGTGCAATATAGTGGAAGAACTTTATCTTTGTTTAATAAAAGGTACTGCCACTGCCACAAACCAGTGGTACTAACAACGCCCTGTACTACTTCATGCTGATAATGTCTAAGAAAAGCACCACCTCCCTAGAGTGAAAGCTAACTCTGTTTTTAAGCACAACCTGCTCTCGTGTTATCACAATGTGCTACTCCAACATGGGAGGTTCATGTTGTACAATATATTACGATACACCTTCAGTTTGCTGCAATTATCACCACTGTTTCAATTTGCTGCTATCATTAGTGAGCATTCTTTTGTTATCACCGTTACTGTCGCAGATTACTCACCATCAGGTTTAAACGGGATTTTATTTTTGTAAAACCGGAGATTGCACAAGTCATTTTGATACCGGAGATCTTTAAAGTTCTGCTAAAAGAAAGGAAATAGGACATTATCAGCCTACGAAAACCTACCAAGGCTATCCAGAAAGTGACACTGGGCTCTTTGAATAATTTAAGGACAAAAAAATTTCAGCCTTTTAGGAACCACTGAGTTCTACTCATGCACTTAAAGTCTCAGTTTAAGGATCTGGAAGTTCTTTCGAGCTGGTACCTTCTCCTACTGAGGCAGCAGCAGCATAGCAGCACCCTCCCTTCAGTCTCAGGGAACTTGAGAGACAAATAATAAGTCAGGCAAACTCTATAATCTCCCATCTTTGATATCCAAGGCACAAGCCTTTTCCTGGGCTCCTACCACAGTTCCCAGGCTTACACATCTCATGTGTTTGCATGTTTACCCAGGATGAGAAGACATTGCGTCTCTCCCACTCACATATGTTAGGCCTCTGTATCAGCTTTTTGATTCTCATTTCTTGTACTTATTGGACAACACAAAGGTTTAAGAATGTTTTTTACTGGAAAGGCAATTTTAAACCATAAAATATTCTTACTGGGTACTGGTGTCGGTACTTGTATAAATCTCTTGCTGCGTAGAAGCTTCTCTTTGGCTTGGCTGTCAGCTCAGTTCCATCACCACTCTGAAACAGTTAGAAAGCAGATAATCATCATACACAAACCCCCTAAACAGCAAATTTGTATAATATTAAAAAAATTACTTTTCATTATGGATTTCAGCAATGCAAACAAATGTAAGTGCATGTATTTGTCTACTCTTTGGCCAAACACTGAAAATTTCCCCGCCCAATACTTAACACAACACACTTTAAAGTTAAGTTAAAAAATTTAATATAAAATACAAAAGCAAGACCATGAATTATCCTTCCAATGAGGCCGAATTTGACTTAAATCAACAGGCTGATTGTCATTTCCAAATGCAAGACTTCGAAGTAATTTTGGCAAGTGCTAGCACAAGATGAAATAAGTGACTGAACTTGAAAATGCAGAGACACGACTAATTTTGAGGAGAAAATCATACTATTTGAAAAAAAAAAAAAAAAAGTCATGTGTACATAGACTTACTGCACCCTGTGGAAGAAAATGAATAGTTACTAAAAAAATTTTATTCTACTGCTTGCAATACACATGTAATAGGTTAAGGTCATGCCTAAAAGGGGAAGTTTCCTGTGATTGCACTGGGAATATGCCATTCTTATTGCCCATCCCATGGCTTATTAACTGTACATTAATGACCAACAAGCAACTATGTTCATTTCCCCTTTCACAAGACCAGCTTTCACCATACCTGCAGGCAAAACACACTTGCTTGAACAAGAAACACCCCTTGACACTTAGTTATTCGGCACTAGTATCACCATGTATCAAGCAGAAAAGGGAAAGACTCTTAGGTTTACTTAATTTTGTATGGTCTCTAAACCAAAACACGATATATATAGCAAGCTAAAAAAGGACCCAGCTGCTCCACCCTACATGGCATTCTAAGTCAAATAAAATTATTGTCAAAAGAACACTTTATTTCTTTAAGATCAGCATTTACAAAGCTTCCTACAGAAGAGAAACTCGCTCTGAAAATTCCTCACACCCACCGAGGAGTCACAATTCCATTGCCACATAGGATCCAATATTCAGATTTTCATCCTGTTTAATTAAGAGGCCACGTTCAATGCTCCATTTAAGTTAAAACACAGCCTTCCCTGGAAATAGCAGAAGCGGGAATGTCAACGACACCAAGGCCTCGATTTTCTCTCAATAATGACAGGGGAAGGGTGGGGAGAGCTAAAAACGGGCTCGTCCTTAGTGGACATGCAGCGCTGGCTGTCCCCAGCCGCTCCGAGCGCTGGGCAGCAGCGCGGGCCCGCGAGTGCCGCAGAGCAGCGGGAGCGGGGCTGCCCACACCGCGCTCGGCTCGGCTCGGCCCGTCCCCGCTCGGCCGCGGGGCCCGCGGGCAGGGCAGGACGAGGCGGGGCCGCGCCCGGCGCTGCCGGTACCTGCTCGGGGCTGGCGGCGTCCGCCTCTGCCCGCTCCGCGTCCTCCGGCGCTGGCGGGGCCGGCGGCGGCTCCCGGGGCCGGCAGTCGGCGGCGGGCGGCTCGGCCGGCTCTTCCCCGCCTCCCGCGGCGGCGCACACCCCCTTCTGCCGCCGCGGCTCCACCGCCTCGGGCTCCGAGTCGGTCTCCCAGGTGGAGTCGCAGTCCTCCACCGTGGTGGGCTCCTTGAAGCTGACCCCGCTCAGCAGGCTGCCCATCGGCCCGGAGGCCGCGGAGGCCGAGGGCTGGGAGCGGCCGCGGGCTGCCTACGGCTGCGGCATGGCGGGGCGGGGCGGCGGCGGCCGGGGCTGCTCCTCCGCCCGGCCCCAGCCCACGGACACGCGCGGGGCGGAGCTGGAGGCTCCGGGATCTCCACCAGAAACACGCGCGCCCAGCCCTGGCGGCGGGCACCGGGCGGCACCGGGCCGTTGGCACCGCGGGGTCGGGCGGGGCGACTCAGGGCCCGCCCGCCGCCGCCCGGGCGCCGGGGAAGCATCGCTCGAAGGGAGAGTGGGAGTCTCCCCTCCGAGGAGGTGCGCCCCGCGGGGATTTCGCTTCCCGGAGGCGGCCGCGGTGTCCCCTGAAGGGTTATAAGGAAAGCAAGTAGGTGCGGGTGTTCATCGAGATGAGTGGGGATGGCGGCTGCCCCAGAGCAGTGGTCTGGGGTGGAGATGCTTTGTTCAGTGACAGAAGTGGTCGTGACACCTGCAGTGTGCAAGCTCCCGCTGTCCACTAGACATGGGAAGGTTTGCGGTGAGGTAGACCCCGAGGAGTATACAGGTACTAGAGAAGACAGGAATGGAGAGGGCAGTGCTGTGGTAACCAGCCAGTTTCAGCTGCTCCTAAAACTCCTGCGAGTTTGGGGATAAAACATGATGTTCAAGTACCGATTTGGAGGGGCAGTGACAGTGTATTTTGTATTTGGCTAGCACATGCCTTTTGGACAGAAACACTGCCAGGAGAGAAGACCTGATGAGTTGATGGCTCAGCACATTGTTCCAGTGCCTACTCTCACCCTCATGCATAAAAATGTGTTCTTCATTTCTAGCCAGGGATGGTAGGCTTCAGGTCACACTCGGGGATTTCTGCCTTCTCCTTAAAGACAATTCTGTGGTGTCTGGTGACCACTCCTAAAGATGTGTATTATCATCAAGTCATCTCAGTCCTCTTCTTGGTAAACCAAGCAGGTTAAGCTTCTTCAGCCTCTCGCCATAAATTGCCTTTCACATTCCCTCACTCAAAGTTGCATCTTTTTTGTCTGCTGTATCTTGAATGTTTTAGCATCCGTTTCAAGAGCAGGTACCAAGATTTTAACTGGATGTCAGGATCATCAGTATAGAGGTGATTTCATCTATATATTCTTGTTTCCCTGTCTACTCTCTATAAACTGAAAGATCATTTTAACTCAAGTTGCCACAGTGTCATGCTTAGATGCACTCATGTCAGTCTCATACATAACCCTCCTTCAGGTTCATTTGAAGCATGTTAGCTGTACACACTGGCACCAAGGACAAGAAATTACTGGGAACGCCCTGGTTTGTGAGGCCTTGTTTCAGGCAAGTATATTTGCAGTAGCAGCTCACCTAGATGTAGTCACAGCTGCATGGCTGAGCTGTGAGCCTGTCATACAGCCCAGTCTACCTCTGCTGCCCATGCCCCTGCTGCCTCCCACCATCACCTGCCTTGGCCGAGACAGTTCTCTTCCTCCTGTACTCTTCATGGAGATTAATAAAGCCCATTTAGCCTTTCCAATACCCCTTAGTCACCATCATGCCAGCTGCTTCCCTCCTCAGGATCCAGCAACTCCCACTCAGTCCCAAGATCAAAGCTGGTGGCTCAAGCCAAGACACCCTCCTCACCCTCAACCCCGTAGGTTTTTGAGATCTACTGGAACTTTTTTGATATGTAATATTAAGGAATGCATGTAGAACAGGAAAGTTCACTCTCATTTTTGTCAGTGGACATCATTTTAATAAAGAATAAAACATCCCCATCAAGCAGGCACAAGAGAGGTTTTAAGAGGGCAAGCAGTAAGACTAGATGCTAGAGCTGCAGCTGGGGAAACAGTCTTTTGTAACACTCATGCTTATGTATTTTTATGCACATTTTTGAGAGTTCCCTCTTCTTTGACCTCATTTGGGGGAAAAGCAGATTTCTTTCCTGATTCCACAGTATCTCTTCCCATGCTGTTGGCATAGTTTGAAGGAACTGACTTAAGAAATTCTGATGTCTGGAGCACATTTTTCTTGACTACCTGCTGACCAGCTACTTCCATTGACCACTATCTACTAGCCCAGTATAGACCAGCTCTGCTTCCTCTCCCCTGCTACAGCTTTTGTCAATGTTCCGTCACAGTGACTGTGTTTATATTATGAACAGTGGAGCCTCAAAAGCATGCCTTGCACGTGCATCAAAAATCAGGGGAAGGTTTTGATGATATTCAGTATGTATGGCAGTTAATCCCACAAACTAAAGATCTTCCTGCAAGAAAGCTGAATTTCTTGTGCAAATAACTGCACCTTATTATAGACAGCTCAGTTTTACCTGAAGAGCAAGGCTGTCAGCCAAGTCTCAAAGCTGTCGGCCAAATCTCATCACAGAATTTTTAGGTAGAGTTTTAAAAGATCTGGATCTCAGAGCACTGCTAAGAACTGGGAGTCAAATGAACTGGTGGGAGAGCTCACCAAGCCATTCCCCATCATTTACCATCAGTCCTCGTTAACTGGGGAGGTCCCAGATGACTGGAGGTTAATCACCACACCTACAAGATGGGTGTCTTGCGGTGATTTTATGATGATTAGTCTATTCCCTTATTGTCTGCTGTATGCCCAGAAATGGTTGCTGTAGCTTTAAGGTGGGTCTGGGGGGAGCCTTGGGGCTCTTCCACAGGCTTTTTCAAAGCCTCACTCCCCAGGCATCCATGGTGCCATGTGGACTGCGTCCTTTTTTCTCACTTAGCTAGCTTGGTTTTTGTTAGCTTAGGCAAGAAGGTTTTTTTCCCTTTCCCTGGCCTTGGAGAGGCTGCCATAGCAATCCTTTGGCAGATTTGGTGGGTTTTTTTTTTGGTTTTGTTTTTTTGTTTGTTTTTGGGTTTTTTTTGAAGTGAACAGAATGGTTTGGTTTTGGTCTGAGATCAGAGAGAACAACTGATGGAAGAAGAATTGGCCTGGGGCTGCTCCATCTCAGCCCCAGACCTCGAAAAAACCGAACCAGTGAGAGAAAAGACACCAAATCCACCAGCTTCATCTTCTGTGAAGAGGCGACCAACACCAGAGATTCACCAGGTTCCCATCTGTTTTGCCCGAGCTGCTGTGTGAACCTTTTGTTTTGGTTTTTTTTTCCTTGAGACAGGAGCTGGCACCATTTTTTTCTCCCCACCAGGTTGCTGGCTGGAGGGGTTTTGCAGCCACTGGGAGCTGGCAGAAGGGGGCTTTACCCCTCGCGTACCGACACAAAGAAGCCCGGAGGTCAACGCTGAAACCCCTCTGGAAGGCGGCACTCAGTGCCCATCACACAATGAAAAAGGGGCAGAGCTCCTCACCCAAAAGGGGCTGGATCTTCCTGTCGCTGTTAAGCAGGCACGCAGGCGAAGGCAAAGAAGAAAGAGAGAGGGGACTCTCCATAAGTGTTCCACGCAGGCTTATTCCCGTGAAAAGACAGGGACGAAAAGAGCAATTGGCGGGAGGGTCCAGGGATCTTATACTGGGTACAGAATAGGTGGGGAAAGGGATCACAGCCAATGGGATAGAGACAAGCAGGTGGGGTTGACAGGAAGGAAACCAATGGGAACATTACATAGGCGGGACTTAGGGAAGGATCCAATGGGACGTCGAGGAACAAAGAACTTTCTACTACTAATACATATTAAAGAAGAAAAATGAATATTCATAACTTTATACATAAAACAAGCCGAACATTAACTAGTTGGGAGAAAAGATGCAAAAGGCAGAACAAGGGAATCATGGGTTCTCACCATGACTGAAGTTACATGCTAAGCTTGGGTTGCTGACCACCACAAGTGGTTGTCTGAGTTCTCCTCAGGAGACAGAGTGGCTGGAGCCACCTGCACCGCCACAGCTGGCCACTGTGGTTTTTTCTTTCCCTGGCATTTTGGGGTTTTCGTTCGGGGAGGGGGGAGGGTAGGGCAATCTGCCCTTTGCCAGGTGTATGCATTTTTCCTATGAACAATGTTTTCTTTCACAGTTGCAGATTATTGCTGGTTCTGGTTGTGAACTAGAGGCAGTCAGGATTCATGAAGAGGCTCTAGCACCTAGAATAGCTTTGTAGGGTGGTATTTGAGAGCTTGAACAGATTCCCACAAGACATATCTTAATTAGAAAAAAATAAATTCCATTACTTCACAGTCATAACTGGTAGTCATTTTTGCAAAGGTAGTGAATTTATGGCCCTTGAGTTCACTAAAGCATTCCTGTACAAAGGAAGATGACTAAGTCCTAAAGCCAGGAGGACCTGTTTCAGTCGAGTAGTTTGACTGTCACATAACACAGGTGAAGACCAACAGAAGACCTAGGGGTTTGCAAACCACTGTACATCAAATATAGACTTTCATAATGCTTATAAAAAAATAAGCACTTCACTTTGGATTATATACATTTATATACATCTTAAACAGCATGGATTAATCAAAGCCATCTCTTTTTTCCTTCATGAGGATATAGTTTTATAAGGACTTCGGAATGGAAACCACATCGCTTTCTCAAAGTTCATGCTGCATGTATATCGTGTGATAACTGTTAAAAAACTATTAAAAATGAGGTAATTGTAATACTTTATCATTATCTTGGGAGGATGCTTTGAATAGGATACCAGAGAGGTCAATTAACAGCTGTGAAGAGACTTACCAACCTAATATTAAGGTGATATAAAGCTGGGAGGGATTATGCATCCTTAGAGGATATAGTAGACTACAAAACCGTTTTGATAAATGACAGAGGAGGGCAAAATAAATAACATTGGTAAAATGAAATTTAGTTGAGCAAATGTAAAATGATTCATAGTGGATATTTAAACATACAAAGGTAGATTTAGGAAATGCAGAAAGGCATCAATATGACAGAAGTGTCTGGGAGCTACAGTATTATTTACATACATTCAGACAAGGGTCCAAATATATTTGGACACCAACATATATTTGGGCAAGTGTTCAAAATCATACAGGTATGACAATGTTTTGTATGCAATAGCTGTAGCTGACTGTTATTTTAATGGGGTTTGTTACCTCATGTACTTATTTTTTGACTACGGTGAATTTTAGTTCTCTTCTTTAGTCCAGTAATGCCCCAGATTGCTAAATGCCAAGCTTGGTGTAGTAGCTACAGAAGGTGAATCTAATTTATAAAGTTCTCCATAATTTCCCTCTAGTGAGTGTCATTGGAAATGATTAACTAACTCTAAACTCAGAAGTCAGGTTGCATATTTGCCTAAATTTGTTTCTATTGAAATCTGAAATTAATTTACAGAGAAGAAAAGACTTCACATAAATCATGGTAGATGTGACAGATCGGTGTATTAAGCTCACTAAAGCCAGTGGAAGTTCTCACCTTTTGCTGGGTTATGACTACAACCCTAAAGACCTTAACTAAAACCCTGTTTATTGGAGTGTCTTGCACTACAAGTCTGTAAAAGGTCACAGCCGAGGTAACCTCAGAACAAATTAATAGAAGAGTGTTTTACTTTAAGATGATCTGTCTAGGTGGTCAGAGAAGCAGTCTCAGTGTAGTCCTTAAGCCGCTAAGATTCTGCTTGTTTTCTTTTAAACAGAGTGTAAGACTGCAGCCAGTTTCTTGAGAGGAAACTGATCCAGTTCTAGGATGCAACATGGTCTAAATGAGTTGCTGTGCGGAAACACTTGATTTATAGCTGGAGGCCTGCATCACCCTTGTGATGGACTGGAACCAGCTACCCGGGTTGGTACTACCAGCTCTTCTGTAGTGGGCTTGTCTAGGGTGCCTCAGCAGGTTAGCTGCCTGGCATCACAGATAAGAAACGACATTCACTTGCTAGAAGTACACACAGGATGAGGTGATGCCATTAAGTTTTGCTGAAGGGCTCCTGGACTGCACCATGCAAGCTATTAATTTTGGCAGTGGAAGAAATTCTCCCTGAAAGACAGTGTGTGATGCAGAGGCCCAAATGGAGGCATCCAAGTGCCTTTGGAGATCCCTTAGTGTGTCCACCTTCTGCTGCAGAAGGGCACTGGTGCTCCATAGGTTCAGGAGGTCCCATGGTGTAGCTGCCAGCCCCATGAAGACATTTTGGCTACTCTAGGTCATCTCCAAGGAAATAATGCACCTTCTATGGGTATGCATATCATATACAAGCATAGGCCAGCTACGTCTGTATGTGACTGGTTGGTTGGCTGGATCACTTTGAAAGCTGCTGGTCTGTATTGACCAGAGCTCCGTTTATCTAATGGACTGTTACACCCCTTGTTATCTTTTGGCACATATCTCTGTGTAAGCAACTAAATTTGGGTGTTTCTTTACAAACTTGATCCTGCCCCTAATGTCCCTGAGCATCCATATTTCTGTTGGGAAGGTGTGCTGTTGGGGCCCTCCCTCCCCTGCCGTGGGGTCCTGGGAGAGGGGCCCTGGGGGGAGGCACAGGGTTTCCCTGCCCCTGGTCAGCCTCGTTTCCCATTGATTGTTTTGTGTTCCCCTGCATGGGCAAGGACCCTTGGGTCCCGTGATTGCCGCAGTTCCTCGGCAGAGCCCGGCCATGCGGCTGGGGAAATAAACATCTCTGAAACATCAGCCAAGAATCGGTCCTTATATATTTCTTTCCACGGGCCTTGTTGTCTGATACACGTGTTGCACTATCCCCACTGTGACAATGTGCTACAGACTGCCTTTGATGACAGATGTGTAAATGGACATTTCTGACCTGAGAGCACACATCTCCTGTCTTGAACTTCCAGAACTGCTAAACGAGGCATCTGTGCCAAATGTAGGACATGATTTAGTGTACTCAGAGTAGGTACAACCCCCCCAAAGCTGTGGGATTTTCTTCTCTGGGGCATTAAACAGAGACAGAGACTGACATTCTTCTGAAGCCTGACAAGGCTTCTCATTTGGGGTATTTATGTCCTGAGGCATCTAACCTGTAGATGCTAAGCCTGAACTAATCACACAATACTCCTTATGTATTCCAATAGAGAAAAATAGGAACCTCCAGAGGATAATCCATATCATCCTAAAACAGGTGTTTAAAATATGTAAGCTAAATCACAATATTGTTTGTATCTACTGATTACAAAGGAAGCCAAGATCTAGTCAAACTCCGGTTTAGACATCAAACTTTCAAGCTGTAAAAATTACATGACATGACCCACTCCCACACTCTTGAGGTTTTCTGAAAATACTGACTTTTGGGTACCCAGCTCCCATAGGAACAGAGAGAGCATCCAACTGAGCTGGTGGTGAGCATCCCTTTTCCTGGCATGAAGAATATCTGTAATCAGGTCATATCATGTAATACACTTCCAGTGAGAGATGGAGAGGACTCTTGTTTCAGAGTGTCTGTTGCTAGGTATGCAGAACTCAAGAGTACAAATCTCTTTAGGAAGAGACAGGGCTTTAACCTTCCTGTCACATCCTGTTGAATTTCTGATGCATAAGATCAAAATGGTAAGGAGATGAACAAGAAAACTGCCTCCTCCTCGGTCTCTGAATGAATATCCAGCCTTTATACAGAGAAGTATGAAAGGCTATAAGGATATCACAGCATCATACTACCCTGGTATGTCATTTGCTGTGCTTTACTTCCTCACCTAAACACAGCAGAAGTTGTGCAGAGCCCCTTCTCCATCCGTAATGAATAGTAAATAATGAATCCCATTCTGTTCTGCTTGGGTTAAAGGGTCTCACTTTAAGGTGACATAAACTCAGAGCATCCCCTGGGAGTGCAGCGAAGCAGTACCAACTTAGAGCCATCACAAGTTTGACCCACCTCTGTCAGCTGAAAGTGGAGCATGCACAAGCAGTAACACTTCAGTTTGACTAGATTAGGAGCTCATGCTGTCCCTGGAAAAGATACTGCTAATAAACTATTATTTCAAGACCACAGACTCTGCTTGTTCTTTCTTAGCTGAGTTTTGATATGACTGTGTGGATTTATGTAGTCGTGATGGTGCAACATAGCTGTTTCAAAGATCTAATTGACGTCAAGATTGATGTGATTCATAGGAGTCATAGGATCCCTACCAGTGAAAAAAAGTCCAGTTTAAATGATATGCATTTGTGCAGTTCTATATTTTGCTTCTTGGCAGATGATTGTGGATTTCATACACTTCATCAAGGATAATTTCAAAGTGCCTAAAGTCACTGATCTTTGACAAACTCCTAAGCAATTAGTTCTAGCCACAGGCTGGCACAAGACCAAATTACACAAGTGGGACAACTGCAGGCACAGACTCTGCCACCACCTGCTTTTCATCCTTTTTCATATCATGCTTTCTACATCATCTGTAGAAAACCTATATAAATACATAAACTAGGGAAGAAGTTCATCAGGGAAGCCATTTTTAATTAGGTTACTGATGCTCCACAGGGCTTTTAGCTTGTGATTAAGGCAAAGACACATAGACTGAGATACAAAAGCAAGCAAACACACACAACCAGAAACAGAAACCACCAACAATGCTGGCTTTCATGTACTTATCGCAGGCCCAGTGATTTTTAAAATCATTTGGGTTAGTTCCCTTAGTTAAATTACTCTGCACAGCCTTAAAACACAGGTCCACATCAGCCCTGCCTGTTAGTCTTTGATGGCACCTCAAAGCAACCCTTCCCCTATGCTTCCCAATCGCTGTGTGACTTCAAGGTGGCCAGGCTGGAGGGAGATGACAGCAGAGTTGAGGAATTCAACTGCTTTGGAGTGATGAGGAGCAAGACATGGCCCACACACAGTCTGTGATCTGAGATGGGACTGAAGCATGTTACACTTCACACAACGTGATCCTCATATGAAACTCTGTCAGCAGTTAGTGCACACATATTCTGGAATGAGTGACTTTTTTTTCCTACCTATCTTGTTTGCCCCTGTAATATTCCCTATCACAGACTTCCTTAGATCACCACAGGACAGCCTCATCCTAATGCTATTGTGCTCTTCTATTCTGAAGAAAGCATGTTAGTAGAGCCTGCAAAAGTCTCTCCCTGTTTATCTCTGTGGTGCCATCCTAACAGAGCATGCAAGATGGTAAGTTTAAAGAGATGAAACTCTGCTTCGAGTGACAGAGACCTAAGAAGGGATAGGGATGATCTTTTCCTGATATGACAAATCTGAGTTATGTGTTAACAAATAACATAATAAATGTTCACTTTAGGAATCTGATGCAGTGAAAAAAATGATCTGAATACAGTGAGCACATGCACTATAAGGAATTAGCCCGTTTCATTTTGTAACATGCCCTATTACAGTGTGAAGCTGCCTGGCAGCTGGAATACAAGCAGCCTTTGACATGCTCAGGAAAGACATTGCCACACTTTCACACTGTTGTTTGACCAGCCTGAATGAATCATCCAAATGGGCTCACTTCTCTCCTGAATGTAGAGATGAGTAAATAGGCACATCGACATCCTTTTGCATGTGGCAAAGTGGGTCAGCAAGATATTGGTGGTGATGTGGTAAAATACAGTGAATGCTTTGTGCAGTTTTTTTACTGCTCTGTATGAACTCTATGCTTTCTTACATCATAATTAGGCACCTGTGTTTGGGAGGAGTCAATTTTTCAAAAGAGAAAAACCCACCTAGGTGAGCTGGGAATTCCAAGATTTGGGGAAGAACAAGAGAGTACAAATTACATGTTGATCAATAGCATCGTTAAAAAATACTAAAAGCAAAACTAAAAGAGCCCACATTGTCACCATAATTACAGCTGAAATCAGAACAGTGGATAAAGCTGTTATTTTGTCAAACGTTACATTTGATATATTAGAGGTCATTACAAAGCAAAACACAAACCAGGACATGGGCAAAAGAACACAGCCAAATTCAGTCTCAGCATGCAGAGCTGAGGACAGACAAAAAAAGAAAAGGAGTGATCCAGGCTAGGGACTGGAAGAAGGGAACAGTTTCCTTGTGGCGTAAATGCCACTCGCTCAGGGGACAGGAGGATCCTTACCAAGAGGCTAAGAACAGCTAAACAATGTATACTTGTGTCACTATTGTCATAACCAAAAAAAAATCGCCACGCTACAACAGAAATGTATGGCTAACAAGAAAAGAGGCAACTTTTCGTCTTGATGTCGATGTTGAAAAGGACAAAGCCCCACTGTTTTTTCTTAATACCATTAAAGCAATGGCATTTCCTGGCTTGTGATGTTTGTGGTGGTATTTCCTTGTGGCAGGAGGCTACAAGTTAAGAACAGGAGGTACCGTTAACATTGTATGGAACAAAGGAGAAAAAAATTCATGATGAACATTTGTGTTCCTTAAATGAATTCTTCAAAGGAATCAAGATAAAAAATAAAGATTGCCAGCCTTGCATGAGTAACAATATTGAGTGTTCTGGATGGGTTTTTTGGGAGCTGGTTCAAACTCTGACATAAGCAATTCACTTTCACGCAGGTGCTTGCTGTTTCTAGAATGCAATGATCATCTCCCTGTTCTGCTTCAGATGAAAACAATGATTCATTTCTGTATTACATTTCTATGAAATTTGTCACCCTCTAACACCACTCATAGCTATCCTTAAGCAGGGAAATACTTGACAGGTCTGAAGGTGTGCCAGAGTGAAAAATAAAGCACCTGTGGTAATGTAAACATCATGTTAGGGCTAAAAAGATAGAATAGGAACAGCCCTTTTCAGCTCCGTGTGTTTGAGCAGACAGCTTTGCTGTGTTCTTTCATTTACATTACAAAGGGATGTTTTTGGCAGAAAGTCAGTGTAAGCAGCATTCATTACTCCTTTAAGGGGCTTGATAATTCAGTATGTTAATACACTGCAGGCTGTCAATGCTGTCAACCATCCACCAAGAGATAAATTAAACTTTGTTCCAGGATCAGTATTTCTGTATGCAGTCCTGAGATTAAATGGGATTGAAGATCTGACCATGGGGTGAGAACTAGTGATGGTTGCTATGTTTGGGAGACATTTTGGGTGAGGCAAAAATCACCAGAAACTGAACAAAATGTGAAAGTAGTCATCACTAGGTTAGGAGGTATGAAAATCACAGCAAATGAGAAGTTATTCAATCTGACCAAAAAACCCAAAACAACAAAACAAAAACCAACAACAACAACAAAAAGGAACCAAACACAAACCAACCCTCAAGTATATCTTTGAAGTCTGGCTCAAATATGGAAAGGAGAAGTGGGTTTCTCATGCAGCTTTGGGTATGTCTAACTGGTTGCTAAGAGTACCCTTACAGTCAGGGGCGAGAAAGTGAAACTTTTAGGTAACAAACCATTTAATCCTTAAACAGCCATTTAAACTAGGTCTGATGGAGTACCTCTTTCTTTGTCTACTTTATAAAGGGAACACAACTGACTTACCTGCATACAGACAGAAACACTGATGGTATCTAAAGACACCCAAGAAGTGATTCATCTTCAGCACTAGAAACATTTTAATTTACATGAGCTTATTCTGTTTGGCCATCTGATGAATGACTGACAAATTGGCTGCTTTAGAAGACTCTTGAAAAGGTCGTTCCTGCCAGGTGGGAAGGTCCACACTGCAGTAGTGTCACACGGAAGTCACAGCATAACTCTCAGCACTCAACTTTTCTGCAATGAAGTAGCTGCTGAGTCTCCACAGACTTGCTCTATGGGGAGTGAAGAAAGGGGGAGACTGCTACAGCAAGAAATTCAGAACTGTAATCAGACATCAGTGCTTCGAGGCTGCATCTATATTACTATTTTAGCCTGGATCAGAAGAGAGTAGAGCTTTTAAAGATAAGTTCCCAATTCTTCCACCTTCTGGGCTTTGGTTCATATTATTCATTCACGCAGTCTCAGGGAACATAAACTTTATTTGGTTTAGATCAAATAAACTAGAAGATGGAGTCCAGGAGTGTACCCAATACATTCCAAATGCAATGGGCATTCAGGCCATAGGACCAGATTAGGACTATTCTGTAGAAAAAAAGAAAAATCACTAAGTTTAGTAATGTGGGTGTCAGATTCTCAGCACTGACTGTTTTGTTCTTCAGGTCTGCCACTGGCTTGCACTACTTGCTAATGTAACCCAAAGTGAAGAGGATCCTGGAAGAGTCCACTGCTCCATTAACCACTGAAGGAGTTTAGAAAGATGAGATAGCTGAATTAGAGTACTCAAAAGCAACTGAAACAAATAACCACCAAATGGATGGTGGACTAGTTTTCCAAAATTCAGTATTTTAACAAAGGAAATATCCATTAAACAAAGGCAGAAACAAGTTTGGCACAAGGCATAAGGTAGTGAATTAACTATTGTTGATTACCTCTATCAGATATAGTCAGTAAATTCAAAATACAAACTGGGCTGTTGTTTAGAGTAGTAGCTTCAGGGCTTCATCCAGGCATAAACTGTAGTAAGCTAACCATGATTTTATTACCTACCAGTTAACTTTTAATGGCTGCAAAAGAACAGGGCAAACTGCAAAACAAAGCACCAAGACCGTTTCCAGCACTACTGACCTAGCTGCCTTATCCACAGACTGCAGGTTGTGCTGCTCCAAATGGAGCCTTATCTATAAGCTACAGTCTCTTCAGGGTTATACCTACTGTGGCATACTTAGCCATGGTCACTGTCCTTCAAAGAAACCTGCTGCAGCATAGCCTTACCCACAGCTGCAGTCCCTCCAGGGGTGTGGCTGCTCTCGTGTGGGCTTATCCCTGGTCACATGCTTTGAGGTGTTCCATCACTGCTGCTGATGCTTCAAGGTGTACCTGCTGTGGCCACCCAGGGATCAGCTGCCCCAGGGCAGACCTCTGTGTCACATCCCCTACCATCTGGCTGCCCGTACAAGAAAAAAAAATCACGTTCACAGCCCACATCTGGTTGAGTAGGGATGTTCAAGAAACTGAGTGGTCATTGCAATAAAGCTGGAAACATTTACCACATAGAAGGGAGAGGTGCTTCAGTCTCCCCAAAAAGCAGCTGAGGAGAGAAAGAACTGCTGCTGGTTTCTAACATTGTTCTCCAGAGACTGGGAGGCAGTGATGCAAGGGCAAATACCAGGCTTGGTTTCAGGACAGTGCTTTTATTGTAGGTTTCCTAGGCAAGGGAAAACAAAGTGACAAACAACACAGAAAGCAGCAAAAGCAGAAAGCAGCCATTGACACGCCCTGGAATTCAATGTACAGCAAGAAAGGGAGAAAGTAATGGAGCAGGTAAGGGAGCAAATATGCCATCATCAGAGCTAGGAAGAGAAAGCACTAGCCTACCAAGTAAGAGCTAAGTATCTGTAACAGCTGTAAGCTCAGTCTAGCTCACTCTGATCAAATCTGTCATCTTAAACCCCCCAAGCCCCACCACATCAGGTGCCAAAAAGGACTGTGGTGGGCTGACGCTGGCCAGCAGCCAAGCACCCACATAGCTGCTTGCTCACTCCGCCACTCCAGAAGGGCAGAGGAAGAAAACAGGAAGAACAAAACTGAGACAACTCGTGGGCTGAGATAAAGATTGTTTAAAAGGTGAAGAAAAAATGAAAAAAACCCAAGTCAACCAAAGGAAGTTAGTCTGTCACGGTGTGCCACAGGCAGACTGATGCCCAGCCAGTCTCTGAACACTGGCCACCTAGGAAGCCACTCCCTGTCCTTTCTTCTTCCTCTACCCCAGCTTGTATTACTAAGCAAGATTCTATGTGGTGTGGAACATCCCTTTGGCCAATTTGCATCAGCTGTCCTGGCTGTGTCCCCCACCTCCTCACTGGTGGACAGAGTGGGAAAAAGAAAAACTTAAGGAGGCTGGGCAAGCACTGCTAATCAATGACCCACTGAAGTATCACCGACACAGCCTTAGCCACAAATCCAGAACACAGCACCATGTGAAGTGCTAAGAATTAACTCCATCCCAGCCAGAGCACTACACTTTGGAGCTACTGCTCCAAGTGAACATTACAAGAGTTGCTTTACATGACATCTGTGAGTGCCTTCATTGCTTCACCAGCTTTAAAGTCTTTCTCATGCAATCTATTTACATACTTTTGGGGAAGTTACAAAACCTTTTATCCTTCCTGTTAACAAGCAGACACTTCTATTCTCAGGAAGGAAAAAAATTTGTATTTAGCATCCCTACTTCTTTTAGAATCTTTGTTCAGGCACTGAAACAGGCTGGCCAAGGGAGTGGCTGAGTCACCATTCCTGGAGGTGTTTAAAAGATGTGCAGATGTGGCACTGAGGGACACGGTTTAGTGGTGGACTTGGAAGTGCTGGGTTAATGGTTGGATTTGATAATCTTAGAGGCCTTTCCAACTAAAATGATTCTAATAATTCTGACTTTTTAAAATTGATTTGGCATGTTTCCATAGTTACACCAGTGTGGCTTTTTTTTAAAGATAAGTAAACTCTTTCAATCCTTCATAGTTTAATCTGAGTATGTGTTGAAATTGAGTTTTTCTGAGTAGGCTACTCCAAGTTCAATTTTAGCAAAGCTGCTACTAAGGGATCAAAATATCTTTTATTTAAAAAAACCCCAAAAACCCAACAAATCAGCAAATCACACAGACACAACCAAAAAAACCCCAAACCCAAACAATAAAACAACCTTTTGGAAGTACATTGGAACAAGGCTATCTCATTAGTGATTTGCTCTGTAAAGCTGGCGTATCAAAGAAAAAATTGTAGAACAACTCCAACTTTATAACTATAAAATTGAAACTTTGTTGCACTGATTTTCTGACAGTGCATAAAAACACCAGAAAGGCTAAATGGAATCACAAAAACTTAATTTTTGCATACTCTGTACAAGACTAAAGGGACACAATTCAATACATCTCTTAATAACTAATGTTCTTTAAAACCTAAAATTTAAAATCAATCTTTGTCATTTTTGTTCCAAAATGTTCCTACTTTCCTCAAATATAATCAGACATTAATACTCTCGTATTTTTTCTGCATGGTAAGAGAGACAGTTCTGATCCTCCATGGGTATCTCGGCTTATAATACGGCTTCACACACTAATGTAATGCTGCTTCTTCATTCTCTAACTCTTCCTATTCATTTGCAAAGGAAGATACATTAAAATAACCAAGAATTTTTTTACTGAAAGCATTTATTTTATCCAAGAGTGGAGACAGATAAAAAATTTAGGTGATACAACAATTTAGAAAAGTAATACAGGTTCAGCTGTGAACAAAACTTACATCCTTCCTTAGGTCTACTTTTCATAAAAACAGCATCACTCCCATTCTCCTTGTAAATGAACCAGTCATTGCTTGCATTAAACTAACATCCAGAGGTTCCAATCAAGGACTTATTGTTCCATGTCCCTGTAAAAAGCCATGGCAAGCTACTTCCCTTACCCTGAGTGACACACTTGGGATCTCAGCTCCTGTAGGCACTGCTGCAAGTCACATAGCATATGGCAGTACAACAGCACTGTTCACCTGCAAAGCTAGCTCAAAACTAAGACAAAATGCAACCAAGTGACATGAGAGTTGAACATAAAGAGCATGGCAGGGTGGATGAGATGGGTAATGCTGAGAAAGCGATGTGCCTTCGCTTTGGTGGGCTACAAGCAGATGGAGCAGGACTCAGGGATGGATCACTTGGTTTCCTAGCCCCAAGGTTTACCTTGGGTTCCCATCAGGCAAATATCATCACCCATCCTGTGCAAGGCTATTCCCCTGCAACACATGAAGTGCACATCAGTACCAGAGTCCTGCCCTGAGGGCACAGAGCCTGGCAGCAGAGCTGACCCTTGCTTCTCCAGATGCAGGTGTGTTTACCTGCTGCCAAGGCAGAAGGTTTGCACCCAGGCTGGCACCAGCACAGGCTACAGAAATGCCCACAGCACTGCCCCCTGAGGGGTAGCTCCCACTGTACCTATTCCCTGCAAAGCTGAGTCACTGGGTGCAAAGACAGTGTTCAGTTTGATGTGACACACCTGACGAGGCATTCAAAACAAGAATACTGCATTGACAAGCTGTTTGGGTAAAAGGTAACCTAAAGAATTTGACTGAGAATATGCTGTGTAGGATCTCTGCCTACTCAGCCCAGCTAGTGAAAATCAGCTTTCTTCCACTCCCATATTGAGTTCTTTGTCCCCAGTGTGATGTTAACTCTGCATATATCTAGGCTGAGCATCCCTCCAACACTAAGCCATTTTTTCAGGTGCTACTCTTACACCAACACTTGAGGTTACCCAAATGAAGATTGTGCGCCATGTTCGCAGGCTCTGATCAAACATCTTCGGTGTTAAACAGCAGGGATGAGGGCTGTGATTCAGCTGCCTGAGCTCAGGTGTCTGGCAACATCTGAGCTATCCAAGGAAATCCAGGTTATATCACAGTCAATAACAACCTAATCGACACAGCTTCAAAGCACTTGCCCCATTGCAGGCACGTGATGGCTAGTTAGCTGAGGCTCTCTGTCTCACTGAAATGGGAGTACACATCAGTAGCAAGGCTGTAGACTCCTACACTAAGGCATCATTGTTGCCTAATTTTTACTTTTGTGGCAGTGCATTCGTTTGTAGGTGGGTCACAGCAATTAGAGCAGGGAGTTATTCACACAAGAACCACACTGCAAATAGGTATCACTAAAAGAACAAAGAAAATCTAACCTTTCCTTACATACTAGAAATGTTACAAAACAGTCTTCCTTTATTTTTTTTTTTAATGACAGCACAATGACAGTGTGTGCATTGTATCTCTGTATTGAAATGTTCCAAAGTCATAAAGCCTCAAAAATTCAACTGAAGTTAGACAGTTGCTAAGCTAAGGTTGGCATTATCCTGACCCAGGCTGACTGTATTCCCTGATGCATCTATACCCATCTGCTATTTTCCTTCCATTGTGCCAAGATTATCCATCATTTGGGGCAGGGGAATACCTTTTATTTTGTGTCTGTTCAAAAATAAGGAATAGGTGCTACAAGAATACAAATCATCAGTACCACAGTGCCTGTGATGATTTATTCTCCCCCCTGGCTTGCCTTGTCTGCAGGAGACCTGAAATCCTTGCATTCTTTTTATGAAGGGGCTTGTACTTTTTTAACACTTGCATCTCCAGTAGCTGGTGAAAACAATTCAGGATAATAAATCTATTAGGATTTATGGCTAAACATCAACATACTCAGCAGAAGAAGAACTGCTGGTTATTTTCTTTAGATCAGGGACATGTGGTGTCAGCTGCTCCTGTCAACCAAAACTATTTAAAGGGGTGACAGGTATGCGATTGAGCAAACCAGGGGCAGGTTTTGCTCATGGCTTGAGCACGTATGCCAGGAAACAGGCTGAAGCAGTAGGAGAAACTGGACTTCCATTGCAGAAGCTTCCTGCTGGTATTTGTAAAATAATTACATCAGCAATTCTGCAAGAAGGAATCTCTCAGAAATCTGTTCTTGCTAAGGAAGTGCAGTAGCTATGGTTACCCAGCAAACAGGGAGAGGAGGCAAAGCTGAACCACTGCTCTGGGCACTGTACACCATTTTTAACATCAAAAGCCTAGTTTTAGCTTTCCAAATAGAAAGCCACCCACGTTCCCCATAACAGTGTGTTTGCATATATAACTGTGTGGCTATGCATGTGTGGGTATATATATAGATCTATAGTAGCATGACAGGATGACAAAGAAAACAAAAAAGGAGTCAGCTTTTAGATCATCATACAATTACGAAGTTTGCAACATACTCATATGCAACAATCTTGCACACTTGGTTAGTCAGCCTAGGGCCAGCATCACAGGAATTGCCCCAGCAAACTTCTGCCTGCTACAAGGAGGGAACATCTTCAAGTTTCTTCATTTGCCTCTGAGGATTGCTCAAGAACTACAGGAAATTCCCTGTAAAAGGAACTATGTCTACACTGTAGAATTATTGCAACCATTCTGGAGAAGTTTCAATTAACCTTATTAAGGGTAATGTGCATAAATGCTACTGTAGTGTAGCAGCAATGTGGAACTTAGCATATGCCATGGCCTGCCCTGAGAAACTGGGTAAACATTTAAGCAAATAGTCCACATTGAATTTCAGATAAAATGGCTTCACATAGTCATCAAGCTCATAAAGGGGTGTTTGAGAGAGGGTGGGGATAGCTTAGTGGGCTGTAGCCCTGCTCATATAGTGGATTTCCCAGGCATGGATTCAGACCTGGCTAGCTACCTTCATATCTTCAATGGAAGTGTCTTAAAGCCTTACCTATCTACCTGCTAGGAGTCTTCTCCTAAGTGGCCAGGAGCAGAGCCTGCTTCACCTCCTTCCCCCCTGCTGTCCCACAGGCAGTGCCCGGACGCTCACTACGGTGCGGCCCCTGCCACACCAACAGACAAAGCACCCTGCACACTTGAGTTCCTGGGCTGTTCCTGTGCCTGGCTGTGCCTTAGTGCACACCTGCAGTCTAATCATGGTTTCATTAGCAGACCGTGTAGGGTGTACACTCCATGACTGCAGTTCAAATCAGCCACCCAGGTGAACTACCTGTGAAGTCAAGGAAGACATAGTCAATAGACCCTGGAGACTGACTCAGCTTGATCCACAACAGACACCATTGTAAACAGAACACCCACACAAGGCTGGTAGGTAGGCCACAGGATTTAACAGAATCTTCTGGACCAGCAGCTGGAGGCTAGGCAGGATATGTAGTAAAAAACCATGCTTGAGGATCTGAACTGAACTCAGCCAGAGATCCTTGTTGCTTCTGTTGGCTGTAGTACTGGAAAGTCACAGTAATTCAGAAGAAATTAAACTAGAATCTGTATCAACTTTCATCCACCCATTTCCAAGAAATAGTAAAATTTAGTCTTCTAATTTTTTCTTCTATAAGGTCTTTCCAGACATTAGAGGCAGTCTTAAGTGTAGTTACGTCTACACAGGGCTGATTAGTTTTGAACCAGAAGCAAGAAGCCAGACAGAGCAGGGGCTGCATTTGCTTGCACTGGACAAGCAAGACACATCTTTGTCATGGGTAGGATGAACAGTTTTAATACTTATTTTAAAGACATGAAGCTTAAATCACTTGCATTTGAAAATTTAGATAAAACAGTAGACATTTAATTTTAGGGCAGGAACTTTTCCCAGAAGACTTCAGTTTCTAGCTTCTTTCAACATGATCACAGGCTGAACTTAGTTGTAATACAAACAAAATTATGGGAATTCAAACCCCAATTCTTTCCACCTATGAAAAGGATAAGGCTTCCTATATCCACACAAGTACACAGACCTCCTGCACTCATACAGAAGGGAAACTTTTTCTATGCTGTAAATAGTTTTAAAGCAAACTGAAGATTTAAGAGAAGAACTCAGAGTAAAAAACAACACTACAGACACTGATAAGGAGTTTTATCTTAACCAACAAAGCCCAAGAAAAATGAATCACAGAAACTCTCTCATCTTGAGAAATGTATGCATTTTACAATCCCCAAAGGAAACAATCCCATCAGATAAAAATCCTTAGACCAAAATTAAAAATAATAAAGCTGACAGAAATGCCTGAAATACATATTTTAGCAGAGAGTTATTAGAAAGTCAGCATAAATTTCCTCTTAATAATACTCATCATGCATCTATTGTCAGTAAATCCAAGCAACCCTGGTTTTATATACCTCTGTAGACTTTATTTTATTGCTTACTTGCTTAGTAAATTTAAACTAGGTATATTGGCAATGTGTTTAGACCGTCACCTGAAAAAAGTAAACTTCCATCACTCATGAGCCTGCTTTAAAATACCCAGTGATTGGAGCTAAAGGCATGACTTTGCAAAGATCAAATTATTGGTCAAACTACTCAAAAGATTCATCTTCAGAATATTTTTTAGTCATGTTGCAGGCATCTCAGTAACTCTGCCTCTGCACTTAGAAGTTTTAACCAGTGGTAGTCAAGATCTTAGTGAGGAGGCAGTGATAGACCTTTAATACTCATCACTTCCACTTTTAATTTCAAGAGTATCTACAAATCTGAGCTTAACAGAAGATCTATATACACTACCAGGTAATGGCTTAGCAATATTGTATGTAAAAACTATAGTGAAAAATCAAATAGGCAGCAATGTATTACTGAACTAAGAGATAATTTCTGTAAAATTCAAGTTGTTACATCTTTGTTAACTGCTATATAACTTTTTTAGGAGACAATATCCACTGAAAAACTCACTGCAGGATACCATTTCATAGAGTTATATAGAATATCCTGAGTTGGAAGAGACCCATCAGGATCAAGAAAGTCCAACTCCTGGCCCTGCACAGATCCATCCCCAAGAGTCACACCATGTGCCTGAGAGCATTGTCCAAATGCTTCTTGAACTCTGTCAGGCTTTGTGCTGTGACCACTTCCCTAGGGAACCTGTTCCAGTGCCCAAACACCCTCTGGGTGAAGAATCTTTTACTAAAATCCAGCCTAAACCTCCCCTGACACAACTTCAGGCATTCCCTTGGATCCTGTCACTGGTCACCACAGAGATCAGTGTCTGTCCCTCCTCTTCCCCTCATGAGGAAGTTGTAACTGCAGTGAGGTCTCCCCTCAGTCTCCTCCAGGCTGAACAGACCAAGTGCCCTCAGCTGCTCCTCACTTGGCTTCCCCTCAAGGCCCTTCACCATCTTTGTTGCCCTCCTTTGGACACTTTCTAACAGTTTAATGTCTTTCTAACATTGTGGCACCCAAAACTGCCCCCAGCACTCGAGGTGAGGCAGCCCCAGTGCAGAGCAGAGCAGGACAATCCCCTCCCTTGCCTGGCTGGTGATGCTGTGCCTGGTGCCCCCCAGGATACACTTGGCCCTCCTGGCTGCCAGGGCACTGCTCACTTGTGTTCAACTTGCCAACGACCAGGACCCCCAGGTCCCTTTCCGTGCTCTCTAGCTGCTCTCCAGCAGCTTGTTCCCCAGCACAAATGCACATCCAGGGTTGCCCCATACCAAGAGCAGATGTTAAAACTTCACACAGTTGTTGACTGCCCATTTCTCTAATTTGTCAAGGTCTCCCTGCAGGGCCTCCCTGCCTCCAAGTCAACAGTTCCTCCCTATTCTGTATTGTCAGCAAACTTACTTAGTATTCCTTCAAATCCTGCATCTGTTTGGTATACAAACGGTATGTAAGAGGCTTTGCAAATATATTTAGTATATTAAACTTTTCAGTTACTAGCAATTCAAACAAATGCTTTAGAAGTTAAGAATATCTGAATCCCATAATCCCCTGGACCTTCCAGCTCCCTCAGGAATAGATGGATAAGCCTGGACTTCTTCCCAGCCCCATTCTTGCTAAAGAATGAACAGCGTTAACATTACCAAAGCAGGATGTGAGGAAACATGCAACACCTCCCATCAGGCATTATGAAATCCAATGTCAAATGTCACAAAATTTTCCAAGGTATTTCACAGTGTTTTAACAAGCAAAAGAAAAATTAATTCAGTGTTTAAAAATTAAACACTCAAGTAGTCATTGTAATTAGTATTAAAATAGTATGGAGAATTCATGTGAAGTCTGACAATAGGCTTTTATATGCCAGTAACACACAGTAAATTACTTTTAAAAGACAGTTATTATTTCAAATGTTCAAAAATTTCTGACAAGGGGCTAATTAATAACATTATATTGCTGGTCTTAGTAAAATGGACACTACTGTCTTCTAAAGCCTAATTTTGAAATTATTGTGAAATCTCAGATGCATTATGCTCTCTGATTTAAACTATATTTAACACTGCTTTGTTATTTAAAAATACAATCTGAAAGTAAGATAACAAGAACTAAATTTATTTGGCCTAAAGGGAAAATAATTAAAGGAAAGAGCTAAATAACTATATAGATATTCACAGGGAAAGAATGATTGAAAGGAAGAGAAATATTTTCACTGGGATTAGTTGCGTTAGTGTCAAGGGCTGAAGCTGAAACTAAAAAAATTTAATTTAAGCTCTGTATTAGGAAAAAGTGTTTTTGAAGAAACTAAGGTTGTCTGGACAGAGAGGAAACTGACTGCTTCTCAAGTGACTCAGCTTAATCCCCTTCCTTTCCTCTCTCCTAGGCAGTTAGAGGGGTTTCTCAAAGAGAAACAGTTGGTGCCCCTTATCTTTTCATGAGTCATTAAAGTTATTTGAATTGTTCAAACAGTGCAGGATTAAAAATTCTCAAGAGCTTCTCTCCTCTAGTTTCACCCACTTCATGGACACCATGAACCAATGGAGAGAGGATATCTTAGCTTCTAGATAACTTACAGGAAGGTGTGCAGTCAGATGAGGAACATAATGGAAATACTGTGTGGTACCTACAAATGTTCTTGGCCAGTGCCGACTCTGAACCCACATGACAGAAGGCAGGTGGTATCCTACACATCAGAGCCATAAAGGTACTACTGTAGAGGAGATTTTGAGAAAACAGATCACTGGTCATGACTATCAACTCAGTCCCTAAGTGGTGGAGAGATATTCAAGACGGCATGATATCAGAACTATTCTTTAGCTTATATAGAAACACCCACAGTTAGTCCTCAGGCCATTTGTTTTCATTTTCTGAGATGAACAAGATTGTGCCTGCATATATGGCTACAAATTCATAATTGGGTCATTCTCTCATAAACACAACACAGTAAAATCTGTTGTATTCATTTACTTGATTTGACTGAATACCATATTTCTAGAAGGTCCATGGAGAAAACAGAAAATACTGCATACCTAATGACTTGATTTTTTCTCTCTTTTCTGAGAGTCTCCTGATTTCAGGAGAAAAGTTAAAGAGAAAGGAAAAGTTGAGAAAGGAAAAGTTGAGAAAGGAAAAGAGAAAGGAAAAGTTGAGAAAGGAAAAGAGAAAGGAAAAGAGAAAAGAAAAGAGAAAGGAAAAGTTGAGAAAGGAAAAGAGAAAGGGAAAGAGAAAGGAAAAGTTGAGAAAGGAAAAGAGAAAGGAAAAGTTGAGAAAGGAAAAGAGAAAGGAAAAGAGAAAGGAAAAGAGAAAGGAAAAGTTGAGAAAGGAAAAGAGAAAGGAAAAGTTGAGAAAGGAAAAGTTGAGAAAGGAAAAGTTGAGAAAGGAAAAGTTGAGAAAGGAAAAGTTGAGAAAGGAAAAGTTGAGAAAGGAAAAGTTGAGAAAGGAAAAGTTGAGAAAGGAAAAGTTGAGAAAGGAAAAGTTGAGAAAGGAAAAGTTGAGAAAGGAAAAGTTGAGAAAGGAAAAGAGAAAGGAAAAGTTGAGAAAGGAAAAGGAGAAAGGAAAAGTTGAGAAAGGAAAAGTTGAGAAAGGAAAAGTTGAGAAAGGAAAAGTTGAGAAAGGAAAAGTTGAGAAAGGAAAAGTTGAGAAAGGAAAAGTTGAGAAAGGAAAAGTTGAGAAAGGAAAAGTTGAGAAAGGAAAAGTTGAGAAAGGAAAAGTTGAGAAAGGAAAAGTTGAGAAAGGAAAAGTTGAGAAAGGAAAAGTTGAGAAAGGAAAAGTTGAGAAAGGAAAGTTGAGAAAGGAAAGTTGAGAAAGGAAAAGTTGAGAAAGGAAAGTTGAGAAAGGAAAAGTTGAGAAAGGAAAAGTTGAGAAAGGAAAAAGTTGAGAAAGGAAAAGTTGAGAAAGGAAAAGTTGAGAAAGGAAAAGTTGAGAAAGGAAAAGTTGAGAAAGGAAAAGTTGAGAAGGAAAAGTTGAGAAAGGAAAAGTTGAGAAAGGAAAAGTTGAGAAAGGAAAAGTTGAGAAAGGAAAAGTTGAGAAAGGAAAAGTTGAGAAAGGAAAAGTTGAGAAAGGAAAAGTTGAGAAAGGAAAAGTTGAGAAAGGAAAAGTTGAGAAAGGAAAAGTTGAAGAAAGGAAAGAAAGTTGAAGAAAGTGAGAAAGAAAGTTGAGAAAGGAAAAGTTGAGAAAGGAAAAGTTGAGAAAGGAAAAGTTGAGAAAGGAAAAGTTGAGGAAAGGAAAAGTTGAGAAAGGAAAAGTTGAGAAAGGAAAAGTTGAGAAAGGAAAAGTTGAGAAAGGAAAAGTTGAGAAAGGAAAAGTTGAGAAAGGAAAAGGGAAAGAAAGTTGAGAAAGGAAAAGTTGAGAAAGGAAAAGTTGAGAAAGGAAAAGTTGAGAAAGGAAAAGTTGAGAAAGGAAAAGTTGAGAAAGGAAAAGTTGAGAAAGGAAAAGAGAAACTGCAACACCATGAAAACATTTCTTCTACCTTGCACCCTTCGGTATTGTTTTGTTAAAATTTATGTCAGCTCTTACATAGGGTCTTCTTTTAAGTCTGCCTTCAGCTGTGGTCAGATGACTTTGCAACACACTTGGCTGTTCCTGTTGATGGTGTTTTGGTTTTTTTGGTGATTTTTGTTTTGTTTTGGGGTTTGTTGTTTTGTTTCTTGTTTTTAGAGTTGTTATAGTGACATACACACACACACCACCCCCTCCCCACTGGAGATTATCACCTGGCAGCAATGGCCTGGTTGCAAACTTCTGAGCACACCTAATCCTTGCATTCCCTTCACTGCCTCATACAGGTATCCAGATCTATCATAAATACTATTGAAGGCTGGTTGAAAGAAATGGGTGCCTCATAAAATCTGCTCTGCTGGCTGACGGGTTGGCAGCAGTTACCTCCAGCAGCAGACTGATAACAACCAACAAGTAGGCAAGGCAGATCTCAGCATCATAGTGATTTCCACACTGATTTGGATTACCAGAGTCCCCATTGTCCAAAGAAGTTTGTATTATCAGAAATCAGACTTGGAGACTCATGCAATTAATTAGTCAAGCTGCTGTATATGGATAAAAACCAAATCCACAACGAGTGTCTGTGGATTTTTATGCTTCACTTCTACTTCCTTAACTACTTTAAGCATGATGTTTTGCTTGGGTTTCTTTCGTTTGTTTCTTATAGAACTTGTGCTTACCATAAGCAGAAATGAGAACTGTGCAGCAAGTTGTTGCCTATTCACAGGAGAGAAAAGCAGGGCTCATTCAATAAAAACTGAAATTAAAACCCAATTCTGTTTCTCCACCAAAGTTATTAAATAATTGTTCTGAACTGTGACTTTTGACAAAAGAGGAATAAAAACATCTTTCTTAATGGAGACAACCAAAACACAGTAAAATGGTGGTTGAGATAGAGCAGTAAACATATATTAAAGCAGTAAATCAATTTTTATTCAAAATTCACCCTAGTTCTCCATTCTTCTCTTTACACCAGCTAGATTGAACTGCACACCAAAATCACTATGTGTTTTATGTATTCTCTGAAGACTCTGGAGGCCAAAAATCTAAACATCACTAAGCTTCCTTTATAATGAATGTGCTTTTGGGGAGCATGCTTGAACAAGCTTTTTAGAATTACAAGCAATTCACTGCTTTCCAGTAGTGAATTTGGATCAGGCCGAGATTACCTTGGCCACAATGTAACACCAATGACTTGCTTCCCAAAGCAACCTCACAGTAAGTACCTACAACAAGGATTCACATCTAAACCCATACAGACTTCTGTGGCACATGACATGACTGCTCCCACAGGGAGATGCTACTTCCAAGTTGTGCTATCAAGAAATATTCCCTGCCTTTGGCATAATTGTTCAGTAATATGCATTTTGTGTATGGAATAAAACAGAAATGCTGATGGGCCAGCTTTTATGGCTGCTGACACAAACTTTTTGAGCATAGCTGTATAAGATCTGCTGACACAAACCTTCTCCTTGAGAACAGCTGCAACTGCCTGCTGCTTTGGGGAGGGGATGGGGAGTTCTTTTCTCCCTTTTTCTGCCTCCTGTGGTGAACTCCAAAATGCTAGCTGTGCTGATAGAGATGAAGTATCTACCAATAGCTGGTTATGATATAGATGCAAACACATAAAAGACAAAGTCAGTTCCCCTCCTGGCTTCATCCTCCGTTTGTCTTTCAGATTATATAATAATCTCACACTCAGCAGTATTTGAGTAAGATGGACAGTTATCAAAAGTGCTCCAGTTAAAGCTGAACACAGCATTATGCCTATTCCTCTAAACTGGTAAGCACTCGGGATAGGCAAAATTCCCACAGAGAATCAGATGCAAGGCAAGTTACTTGAAGGTTAGTGAGCATATTCATAGAGGACAAGTGCAGCTTGAGAGAGGGTAAGGCAGCAGTGTCTCAGGCTCTGCATGTCAGGGCACAGCTAGCGTTTGTGTTTTAAAAGATACTCAAGGAGTCTCCCAGCTCCCTGGTTCAGCACAAATAATTAAGAGCTTATGTCTCCCCTCATCAACAACAAAGTGCTTAAGGATATGCTTTAAAGTATTTTTCTGATTTAGGGCCTCAGTAGCTTGTTTGTGAGGATCTCAATGCTGGCAACTCCCCCTTGAATGTAAAACTCATTTGGGTCTTGGAGGAGCTAATGTACATTGCAAAGTCTTTCCTAGCAGTTGCCACCACAGAAGCCTCATTGCGTAATTTAGATATCCTACAGCAATTACTGCCAAGCTGTGTCTGGGTTGATACAGCAAGCATTTTGCAATTCCAGATTTTCTTGACTTGTGAATGCTCATTTTATTGGTCCTATAGTTGCCTTAACACAGCACAAGGCCAATCTTCTGATTTCTAACCACCCTCTTACTCATGTTTCAAGCTCACAGCTCAAGCAGAGCTGGTCATCCCCTCAGTAAGTCCATCCTCAGGTGTGAAGGCTTAAAGTGCAGCACTCACCAGAAAAGTTTGATCCTGAGAAAAAGCTTGGAGCTTTCCATTAGAGATATTAAAAAAAAAAAAAAAAAAAGAAGAAGAAAAAACCCCACCACTCTCCTCCCCCCCCCAACAAAACTGAACTAAAGAAACAAAAACCCCATCACAATCATGAGTTACAATTAAAAAAAAAAGAAAAAATCAGTGCTTGCGTTGTAAGACACACTAAAACCAGGGTGCTAAGCCTGAGACAAGTGTGCTCTCCCAGTGGCTGCCACAGAAGTTGTGTGCCAGCAGACAGGAGGCACACACACAGAATTGCATTTCTGCATTCCTCCCCTCCACCCCCATTCAAATGATAAAGATTTATAGACTTTAAATAGCATAGTCTTTCCAGTGAAACCCTCTGTGTTGCATGCAGAAATCAACACAACCACACTGCTCAACTCAGCTGGATGCAGACAGAAAGCCTAAGCAGATGGATGAAATACTGACTGCACTGACAGACCGGCCAGCACACTGTGCCTCCTTCTAATATAAATTAACAATCCTGACCTTTTCTTATAAGAAGTATAAAAAGCGAAGCCATCCACAGACTCCCAGCATTCTGTCTTTATTGCCCAATTATATATAGAAATTTTAATAGAAAAATTTATCTTGAATTTCAGCAAGATGAAAATAGGAAACAAACTGTCATTGAAAGCTCCAGGCTTAAGAGTCGTCCACCACTTTTCCTCAAATAAAACATTTCTCTTTCCTGCATGAAAGAAATTATTTGGAGTCTCATACCATTCTTAGAAAGCCATCTCAGATGGTACAATGCTATCATTTTGTCCTTTGTTGTCTTTCCTCAAAGAATTCTTCCAGAATGCAGTGGGACAGAGAAGGTAGTACTTGTGGAGTGACAAAAATTAATTGAAAAAAGCTAGCAAGATGTATGGTGCAACCATTGCTAGCCTCTATTGGCTGTGCACCTTGCAGCTGGAGCTTCATCTGAAAACACAATCAAGTTTTGTGCTTTCACCAGGCTGGAAGGTCTTGCCTCTCCCTACCTCCAGAAAGGGGGAGATGACTGGCAAAAAAGTAGTTCCTGAACTTGACAGACCAAATAGCAGCAACACTGAGTTACACAGATGCTGGCACACTAAGGAGAATTTTACAAAAGCAAGTCTTGTCCTTTCTGCAAGCTGCTGTAAGCATCTCTGCCTCAAAACTCACCAAAAATAGGCCAAATCTGCTATAATTCACAGACTAGCTAGCTAAAAAAAAAAAAAAAATTCAGGCTGCCTTAACTATCTGTTGCCTAAATCCTAAACAAGCAAGGAGACAAAGCAGAGTACAGCATTCACCTTGAAGCAAATCACTTTTCTTGTCCTGAAACAAAAACCAGGAGTTATTAAGCTAGGCCATGTCCCAGCTCATTAAAACTTGACCTTTATTACTAGATCATTACTTCCAATTATTGCCAGTTTCTCCTCAAGGCAGTATAAGGCAGTTACCTCATGTATCTGAGCCAAATGATGAGTCCCTTGGCAGATGAAGGTTGTGTGGTAGCTGGGCAACGGCAGAGGGGGCTGGCTGGCTGCACCTGACTGTACCTTGAGACAACAGGTCCCATAGACAACTGAGGAAACAATTTTATTTCTTTCAATTCCACGGAAAAAGATGCTTTTCAGCTGGATGGAGAACGGTGTTGAGGGAGAATAGCAAATTTGCATCCTACCAAACCAGTAGCAGTGCTGAAGACTGGTTTATTATTATTAGTTTTTAACATTCCAGAGGCAGCAGGGGCAGCCCCTGCCTCTGTCAGTCTTGCAGCCTCCAGTGACAAAAAAAATATCCCCAAACATAGATCTGTGTTATTAAATTTATTTTCTGCTCTGTTCTCACAGCCCTGCCTCTGGTCCCTTCGCATCAGCCACCCTGGGGACCAGCAGGGACATGGACAGATCCTGTCCTACACAACAGCACTGGACGAACCTTACAGATGATGCAGTGCTACCTCCAAAATACTGCTCCGGAGGAGGACGTAGTTTAAAGGCATCAGAAAGGTATCACCCCGTCTGCTGAATGCTGACCTCCACAGGTCTGTCAGCATCAACAAGGATCAAGTTGTACCTTTAGGCCTTCTGAAAAATGCCTCTCTACTTTGTGCCTGACCAGCCCTTGATTGACTCTTTCCTCAGCCTTCCTTTCCCACATAAAAATTGTATCACAAATGTAACTGACTGGATGCTTCTATATTTAAGGAAATGAGAAATTAGGATGACTTAGTTTGAAAAATATACTCCCAAGCAGGCTAAATGTCAAGGACTTCAAAGTGAACAAAAACTGTATTTGATTTCAAGACTTGCTTTCATTTTTGAATCAAGAGACACGTGCATTTCCATCTCCCACATACCATTTGAGTACCAGTGCCTGTGCTGCAAGTCTGCCCTCTCTGTTCACATTGAAACCACAGTCTGGATCCAAGCACATTTCTCAAAAATTCTTTCAAAGTAGAAAATATTTCCACAAAAAGACTTTGTTTTTAACAAGCTGTCAAGAACTTGTCTCTGCCTAAAGTCTGTTAGTATTAAAGCAGAGCACATTTCAAATACAATGGATGATACAAATATGAAACCATTTTTCAAAGTCCCCGTTCTACTCACAGAAACATCATGGAGAGCTGTTCAGAATAAGCCCATGAATAGGCAAGTTCCCAGAGCCAGGCAACAAAAAAGCTAATATTCCTGCTTGCAAAAATGAAGCTTTCTCCCCTGCTCTTTCAAATTCTCTTCAGAAGAGCAGACATTCAAAATACACCTTAGATTGCTAAGCCATATGAACTACCCCTACTGGTGACAGCCATATGCATTTTTCCATCTTTCTGGTTAATCTGAAGAGAAATTAAACCGGACAGTCCTGCAAAGTTTGTTTAAAGTTTAGCAGGGGTATCAGAGGGGAAGGCTTTGAGGAAGCAGAGCCCAGTCTACTGCCTCTGCCTTACTGGATCTTGCTCTGTACAAGCCTCAGAGCACAAAGTCCGTGACTCACTCACTCTCTCACATACTGCAGAACTAATTGCTGGTTTAGTACCCATCCACAAAAGCCTGTGAAGGCTTCACCAAAACTGCACAGCACAGGAATCTTCACTCAAATGGACAGAAGCAAAATCCTTACTCTTCCCGCTTCTCTAGGCACAAATACAGACTAGAGAGTGAGAGAGAGCAAGGGAAGGGAGTAAAACCAGCCTAATGCTGCTTTAAATTATTCCAGTAACATCAAACAGATCAAAAGAACAGCATGATCTACTAAAAAAGGAAAAAACATAAAACACAAAACAACCAAACACTCAAACACAAACCCAAAACATAAAAAACCCCACCCAACAAACCAAAACCCAAAACTACTCCCCACAGAAATCAGGAAATCAGTGTGAACTTTTGTGCACCTAAAATCCACATATATTTTTCAGATTGCTCAAACTGGGAGATGATGATAGCATCAACTACCTTTCCTGTCATTTCATACTAAAGTGTGAAATAGAAATAGCATTTTTGTTAAAATACTCAAAATAAGTCTTGTTTTTAAGTTGCAGACTGCAATTGGAAGTAGGAATATATTATATTCCTTTAAAGGTAATTACCTTGCTTATTGTAAACAGTGCATTTGGCATACTACATTTGAGTTTGCAGAAGTACTCAAACCAAATCCATGTATACATATTTTCAAGTACTAAGCAACATTTTTCATCTCCCACCTCTGCATTTTCACAAATTTGTTCTGTTGTACACATAAAAACCTTACACTTGCCCCTGAAAGATTTTAAATAACTCAGTTCAAGTCTCTGAGCCAGACCTCTTTCTTCGTCTGTCAAGAACCTGGAGTTTCTTTTCTGGCTGCAAATAATTATTCTGTTCCTGTAGACAAAGATATAAATCCATGCTGTTCTCCATTTAGATTTGTCTTTAGAAATTCCATGGGGATCTTAAGGGAAAACTTTCCATTCGGCTTGTCTCTGGAGTTTCCTGAACTGACAGTTCAGACATCAATTTGTCTTTCATACTCTTAATTTTTGATCTTTTTTTTCCTCCCCCATTTGGAAAAGCCCAGCAGTTCACAGAAAAATCTTACCAGGTACTTTCAATCCAACTACTTTTGTTCTCTGAGTTTCAGTCCTGCTCTTTTCCTATCTTAACTAAGCCACATGACGTGGCAAGTTCACGTAGCACTAACCAAATCTCCAAACTAAAGGATAGCAAAGTCTCACTGAAGAGCATTTGGGCTAACACACTCCCCCACCTCTGCAGGAGAGGAAGAACCTTTTAAGCATAGGTGAAAAGACACTTGGAATAAGATTTGCCACTGGAAGTATAGAAAATAGATCTGTCTTAGCAGTAGAGCTTGTCTCTCAAGGTTCGGAGTCACCAAGCTCCCCTCAGTCCGGTTACCTGCTAAGACTTTTTAGAACATGCAAACTTCAGCAAGGCTAATCGCAAAAGGCAGCTGATACTTCTCACTTTCAAAAGAGAAAGTAGGTAATAAATACCCCCTGGAGAGTTCTTTCCTGGGATCAGAAGGGCCAGGGTCCCCAGGACTCAACATGACAGACTTCTAGCCGTGGACATGAGCAGCTGTGGGACTTTTCATGAGTGTCACGACTTCAGTGAAGAACAGACAAGTTTGGTCACTCCTGCTCTTGCAAATCTATACACTGTGACACACACCTGCTTTGAGTGGCAATGGAGACTACTGGGTTTGTCACTTCTAATTTAAAAGCTTTATGCTACACACAATTACCCCAAGGCAGTAAAACATGATCTATTTCAATTTAGATTTGATCTGCTCTTTCTTGCAGGCACAAAGCATATTGTAGCTTTTCATCAATTAGAGTCCTACAGTCATGGAATTATTTAGGTTAAAAAGGGCCTTTAATATCATCAAGTCCAACCATAAACCTAACACTGCCAGGTCCACTACTAAACCACGTCTCCAAGTGCCACATCTACACATCTTTGAAATACTTCACATTAAACTGCACATAGTCAAGCAGCAAGATCTTAATTAGCAGCTCCATTAACATCTATGCTGTGAGTATGGTCACATACAAGAAAAAAATTTACCACTGTGCATATTTCAGTTGTGCTTTGTGAACTAAGCATAAAATCTAGTGGCATCCCAACATCCTTCAACAACATTGCAAGTTAGGCAAGCTGCACAAAGTTCAACTATTTACAAAGCTCACAGCTATACTCAAAGCTCGGAGCCATCTATTTCTAGCCAAGCAACAGAACATGAATTTCATAGATCCTGAAATTATTTCATTTGTCAATATCAACCTATTCTTTGCCCATCAGAGCTGAGTTATTTTAGCAGCACTTTTTCAAAACACCTGAGCCAGCAGATGCTCTAGGCTACACAGAAACAACTGTATAGCAGTTGTTATAACTGTATAGGAGAAATGCAGCCTTCAAATGATGGAAAGCCCAGAAATTGTTGGTTGGTGACAATACTCAGTGTTCTTCTTGTAAACTGAATAATGAAACGAGGTCAGCTGGACGCTCCCATAGCTAAAAATATACTCAGGGTCTCAAAGCGGGGTGAGGATGGCTTGGAGCCAATTTCCACGGTGCCATAACTGGGCAGATCTCAATACCTCAACTGTTCAGGTACACCTGTACAAACTGTGGCTGCTCTACAAGCACACACTTAAAACCACTAGAAGTTCTGTATGCCCTCTTGTCACCCACGGGAGGACACCATCACAACAGAAGCACAAGCAGGAGCTCTCAGCAGCCTTTACAATAACCCTGCATTAGGTCTGTAACATCCTTTCTGCTCCCCCAGCAATACAAGTGGGCAGTGCAATCCAAATCACAGGGAAAGGCTGGAACACAATGAGGCAAACCAGCCTGTAATGGCATGATTTTAGAAAGCATGCTTTATTGCAATGAGACTGATCAACAACATGGGGTTCTGCCTTTACAGAGGAAGTGTGATCTTTTTCACAATGGAGAAAGCAGAGAGTCTGTCCAAAACCAGGATTAGAGCCCAGCTCTCTGCAGTATTATTTTAACAGTTTAATCACAGCACCAAGCAAACAAAAATCCCCTATTAACTTAAGCAGGAACAAAACTGCATCTTCTTGCAGAGTCAGCACTGCAAGCATAAGGCTTATGCAACACAGCCTCACTCTTCTCTCCTTTTTGAAGAATTAAACAAGGTGTAATTTAGCTATCATACTACACTATTTAAAATAAGCAAGTCCTCAGCTTTGCAGTTATAGATTGCACGGTGAGTCAAAGTTTGCTTATTCTATAAAGCGTTTGCTAGAAAAGCATATTTCCATTTAATTCATGCTAACATCTTTAAAACCAAAGGTCAAAAACAAGGAAACAAAAGCTTAACTGTAGCTAAGTAGGTCTTGGATGGAGTCCAGAGCTGACAAGAACCAAAATCTTCACAACAGAAACTTCAGCTTTTGCTTTCTGTTTAATTAAACATGATTTTTATGAGAATCAGTTTACATAAAAAGATTTTTTAGAAACAGAATCTAATTTTGAATAAAACCTGAATCAAACAAAGTGTCTGATCAGATTTTAAGTTAATGTATTTTTAAGCTGTAAAACATTTGTTTGCATATGAATGAATATTTGTACTGCAGATGTTCCACACCTGTTTGCATTTTGCAGGACAGTTGCTTTTACATGTTTTTATCTAAATCACAGCACAGGGAAAACTCAGATCTAGAACTCCATCTCTCATTTCAGGGCAATTATGACTGAAGTCCACATAATGTGGTTTTCTTCTTCTTCAATCAAAGCAAACTCTTTTTTTCTTTTTCAATTTCAGTATAGGTCCTCAAAGTAGAATAGCCTGTAATAGACTTTTAAATTCTCCTGTACTGAATTAGAATCAGTGACAGTGAGATTTACTGCATAAACCAGAACTTGACTTTTGTATAAGCATTAAGGGAAGTTGCTGCTTTCTTTCACTGCATCATCAAGGAAGTGTTTACATTAAAATCAACATTATATTACTTTTCACCCTTTGGATGACAAGTCAATGACCTCCTGTCCCCTGTCACCTCTCATTTCCCTCACCAGCAGCTCTTTGAAACTTTTAATACAGTATTTTTCTAGTATTTCCCTTGTAAACCTCAAGTTCAGGTTGCAATCTCGGTACAAGCAACAGCTCTGCCTGAATACTCCCACATATTCTTTCTTCCTTCCCACAGTCGCTCCCTATATTACCAAATGTAATGGATGTTTTACAATTACCTTGAAGGACTACATAATCTAAAGTGTAGCTTAAAAAACTCAAAACAAACCAAAACCAAAGTTTAGAAATAAGGAAACATGATAACAAGAACAGTCCTCTTCCTCATAACAAAAAATAATAGAGAAACAATCAATGTAGTATGTTGAGCTTAACACACAAGAATAATATTGTCCAAGGTGGTGCCAAGCATCACTTGGAACAAGTCATTTTTGCATCTTGAAAATTATTCAAGAATAATTTTCTTGAACCACCCTTCAAGAAAAAAGGCCATGCCCACAATTAGCAATTTCCCAGAGATGACTTGCAGTGGTAGCTATCCAGATTACTTCTCCATGGACCCAATCCAAAGCTCTTTACTGGCAACAGACTTTTGAAACAGCCCTGTTACATTTTTTTTCCACAATGGAAAAACTCTAATTGATAGACTGGAAAGAATCTTCAACTCTTTGAAGTCTGAGATTAACAAGAGAAAAGGACATAATGTTTGCCTTTGGCTTGGCCAGCAATACCTGGGGGGGAAAAACCTCTGTGATCTAGAAATGATGCAATTCATACAATGCCCAGTATGGTGCAAGTATATCAGAGGATACCTTTACAATTAAAGGTCTGGAGATAGCAAAATTACCAGTTTCTCCCTTTTAGCTACACAATTTAGTTAGACTTTACCAGCAAATCTTTTAAAGAGAACCATAAATAGTGCTCAAAAATTGAAATATTTAAATTGAAACAATTTTCTCTGAAATTATTTTAGCACTATGCTTGCAATTGTGTTCAGACAGCACCAACGGAATAATTTAATACAAAATAAAATATTCAAAATCCTGTAATTTCACTATTTTATTGGTTTGGGACTACATAATCTATTTAAAATAAACTCTGCTTTTCTTCTTCAGGAAAGAAGGAACTAGGACTTTCAGTAGCATTTCAGGCCACAGCACAGTGGTGGAGTAAGCAGCTGATCCACATAAAAGCTGTTTTGCTTATTGAGTTTTCATTGGGGTCAACCCACTGAATTAGCTTGCAATTTAAACAAATCACATCAGTACAAAGTCAGGAAAGTGCGGGCCAGGAATGACAAAGTTGGGACTATTGGAGTCTTGTATTGATGAAACTGAAGATGGAATTTCACTATTAAATGCACAGCTAAGTAATATTAAATATAGAGAAGTTTTTTCAATTGACACAAAATAATGACTCCAAACCCAAAGCATGTCTAAATAAAAATAATATACTAACCCACATCTCAGAAATTCAGGAAGTTATCTCCTTCAGGAGGTTGTCTTTCCTGGACAGCATAGTCTACAAGCAGCATTGTCATGCAGTGGAGGAAGTAACTGTGCTCCACCATCTCTCTGCCAAGGGAACCATGTGTATTAGGAAATGCTACCCCCTATCGTCTGACTAGTCTGAACAGCTCATGTCTCCTTAAAAATGATCATTCTCGGGAGTTAACTCTGCTTTTCTTGGAAACTACTATACAAAATATGAGCCTTCTTTTTACTCATCAACTTAGTCCTTCGCTACAGCCCTGTGACCCTGGCCTTCACTTCACTGCTTCTTCCCATAGGAAGGCAAGCCAGAGCCTGAAAAACAATCATTACTCCAAATAACTGACTTTTTTTAAGTTCTGCTTAAAAGTTTGAATTCTTTTTTGTCCATTTTGTGTAAGTATTACTTCAAATCCTTACACACTGTTTTACCATTCTCCTGCTATCTTTCCACTCCCATCCTTTTCCAAACCCTGAAAACGAAACTCTTATAGAAAAGCCCTTATTTCAAAGATTTTATATTTAAATGCCTTTTCTAAAAAGCTGAAGCAGCAGGATCTGAAGACACAAGAATGCTATTGCAAAAGAAACTAGACGGCGATCTTTGAAGTCAACTATACTATGAAAAATTTCTTAAAGAGCACAAAAGGTGTGTCCCTTCCCCATAAACAAGGAAAAAGAGAAAAGAGGGGAAAAATATTCTTTCTGCCAGAGTCCCTGCTTAAGAAGAGCTGCAAAACTCACTTTAAGGGTATTTAGACCACGCCAGCAGGATATTAGATTTAAAAGGAAAACTGTTTTTTAGCTTATTCTACATTTAAACTGAGAAGTTCTATTTGGCTAACAGCATATAGAATGAAAGAAACACAAGGAGGAAGAGAAAGATTGCCAGGACAAAGCGCAAAGTATAATACAGTCTGGGAAGCAAGTGGTAGGGAACACCGAGTGGAAAATATAAGGTGTAAGATCTTTGTATCCTTAATTAAGTTAATTTAGAGTTGGAGTTAATGTTGACACCTCTTATTTTCTTTGAAAAGAAACTGGAATTTGAATTCCTCTAGAACCTTTTTGCCTTCTGTTTCTAGCTCTTTTGGACAGAAAATGAGAATTGAGTAGATCTTAGAAAACAAGTACCAACCATTTATGGGTGATTTTGATTAAATACAATACTGGTGTGTCAACTTAAAGTTGCAGTGTGGACATCCTCAAGTATCACCACCTCTAAACAAAGAGTGTGACAGGTCCTTTTTAATAGCTGCTTAAAGATGAAAGTATTGCAATGCGTTATTGCTACTATTTAAGTTTCCTTCAAGCCAGCAGTGCAGCTAAAGCATATCATAAGGCCCTTCTGACCTTGGTCTGTACACAAGACATTGATTATGTGATATAGTAACATCATCTGTTTACTGACACCATAATGTAAAGTATGAAATACAGATTGTCAGAAATACAATCAACACAGTATTTCATCCGTGCCCTCCAGATGATTTCCAAGGCAGGGAGAGTAAACAGCCTTCTCCCAGCTTCGTTAGTTTCCACAGCTGAGAGTGTAGGATGTTTACAGTACCTGTCACTCAGAGCTCCCAAGAACAGACCAAATGTCAGCAGACCTACTACTGACTTCGTCACTGACTGCTGGAAACACGCAGATGTCAAGTAATGGGAGGAAGAATCCATACCCACGACCGTATGAATCCAAATCAGTGTTAAGTCCTTTGTGAACAAGTTGGGCAGTCTAAGAAAGAAGTTCAAAACAAGGCTGAGCTTCAGCATCTCCAGAGGACAGCCAGTGTTACTGCCACCATGGTACTGCAAGGCTTACTGCCAGTTCGCTCCAAAGTACTCTTGCATGTCCTGAAGTTGTGCCTGCAGAAAACAGAGAATTCACCATTTTAATGAGCGCACATAGCAGAAAAACAGTCTGCGTTCTACAAGTAAGAGCTGTCATGTAATTTCCAAAGGACTTGAAGCTTTTAACATGATTTGAAAGTGATATTTAGAGTGCTGGCTCACAGAATGCCTACACTATCTAGCTTATTTTTAATTAACAGAGGAATGATGGTTCAGGGACCCTTTGAATACTGTGAGGAAAATAATACTTTTAAAGATATAGCTTGGTAAATTGAAGAGTTTGGTTAAATAACAACATGTGGCTGCTAACATTAGTCTAGGTACATTTGAGATTGTACTTTCCTCTCAGAAACATTTTAAGTATTCAGTTTCCTTGAAGGCATCACCTCTACGAGGAAAAAGAAACCCACACAAAATAAAATTAAAAAAAAAAAAAAAAAAGATAATCCAAGCAGAAAAAAAAAATTCTAATGTAGAACAAAAGCCAAAATTCTCAGAAGAGAAAAAGATTCCACTTAAACAGGTTTTAGTACAACATAAGAAAAACTCTGGGACAAGATTATTAATAGTTTCTGCTTTAAAAAACAATGCATGTGCAAAAAAACATGTACAAGTGAGCAGGGACTTGAACTGTGTTACAGAACCACAGCAATGTACTTTAAAAAAAGTTAATCTGCTATTGAAAAGGTAGAGGCGCTTTAGCTGAGAGCATAACCCATATTGCCCCAATACTAGTACTGTGCTCATTGTCATATGAACACCATTAATAGCACAGTATATTGGCCAGCTTTCTGAGGAAACAGCTGTTCCGTGGGCATGAAGTATGCTTCATTTGGACCAAAGTAACTATATAGTTTTCTCCTCTACCATTACCTACATATCATTCCAGTACGTCTAAAAATCAGGATATCAAAAAACCCAGTGCCTGGAGGGAATCCCTTTGGTCAAGAACAGAACAGCAGCAGGAGGGGAAAGAAGGGGACTATGTAATTGTCCATTGCTTGACCATTCATCAGGAGGCCTAGAGATTTGCAGGAGGCTCAAAAGTTGAAAAAGATCTGAAGGCATAGATCATCTTTATCTTCTAGTCTGCTGTAAAAGAATACAGACTGCAAGGGCAAAGGTGGCACAAATTGCAAGAATTAAAAAGTTTTCTTTCTTGAGCTGTCTGTCATCAATAAATCATCTCTCTGGTCAGCTGTTAAACAACCTATGCTAGTCCAGCACTAAGAAGATGCATTTCTCTGAAAAGGGGTCCGTGGGTTGGATCTCTCTCTAGGGCATACAGTAGAAGAGGAAAATCCCTGTCTTTAATCAAATAGCCATACCAATCAGATTGCCAGGTAGCCCTGCAAGAAACAGCCTGGCATTGGCTCAACAATGAATCCAGCAGCAGAAACAAAAGCATGTGCAGAAAAGCACAAAAACAAAAGTGCAGAAACAAAATCATAGAGCTGTTCTCTCAGAGCAAGGAAAAGGAGTAAATCTCAGAATAATCCAGGTCTGGGCATGTCTCAGTAGGTAATCTAGTCCCAGGTCCTCCTGGAGGTAGAGCCAGTTTTGAAACCCCACATGAACTGCTGCTAGAGACCTTACATTTCAAGGTCTTCCAGATTAAGTATGATTTGCAGAAGGCACTTCAGCACTTCACAAGAGAAAGTTGAAAAATAATATTGTGGTAGTCTCTGATGGAATTTACCACAGTACGTGCATTCTTTAGCTGACAGGCATCTGATATTTCTATTGCTAACAGATCCTACTGTGATCCTGTAAGAGGTATGATGATGTTTTTAATATTTAAAACATCAATCATTATATCATCTTAATGTCCATCTTTTATTACCATTGGTTAGAATTTCTATTTACAATTACTTTTTCGGTACAATTCAAAGTTCATGGCTTAAAATCAGACAGCTGACTTAGAAAATATTGACTTACTTTAGACTCTAACATTAGAACAGCTCTTCCAAGTTTAATACTTGGAAACAAAAAAATGACCCCTCTCCCAACAACCCAGTATGTCCCCAAGACAAAAAACCCCACATAACTGTGTAAATTCAGAAAGCATTGATACTGTATTTGCTAAAAAGTAAGTAGAAGGAAAAAAAGTCCCAACTGTCTTTAGCAGGAAAAAATTCTGCTTTCAAAATAAGCCTATGAACTACTGGAACTGTGGGCCTCATATCTAAGAAAATTTGTGAGAGCCAATGCAGTAACAGGCAACATACTATCAGCACACAGAGGAAGAAAACTTGTCAAGGCAAATGATGCAGTGACAAGGAAATACTCAAAATACATGAAGCAAAAAGAATCTGGAATTTCAGAACAAGAAAAATCAGAATAAAAACTAAGCAACATATTATGGTCTCACAGAATCCCAAACACTTTTGAGACGTATTCTTCAGCTTCAGCATTTAACTGAATGACACAGGTGATTTAGGACTTTAAATCCTATATATGCATATATATTTCAGAGGTTTTGCACATACATTTCAGATGTGCTTCTGAAAGATGCACCAGGTAAATTCAAATAATTTAAGGAAATCTTCTGGCAAGAACTTCATTTATACTCAACACAGTAATTCCTATTCTAAAAGGCCTACAGACAAAACAAATGACAGAAGAACATGATGACTTTACACGATGCAATTAAATGACGACTTTAAGCACAGGTCCACTGTATTAATACTGCTTCTCTACTGACTGCCTTTGACTTCCACATTGTTTCATGTGGCTATTTCCCTTTTTACTAATATTTATGTAGTCAAAGATGCATCTAAGGTGACATACTTGGAGAGGCTAAGAAGTTACATATATCATATCCTCTTGCCAAAATAGATGCTTACCACTTGCTAGGCACAGTTCTTCACCTGTGTCTAGGTACCCAGATACAGCAACCTGCCTGCCCCAGCTTTCATTGCAAAGCATGTCCTCCTGTAGGTGTCTAAGGAATAAAGCTGGTGATTTGCCAGCAAGCTCTGCACAAAGCTAGGCTAAAATCCTGCCCCTGAAGGATCTAAAGGAAGGCACTACCTGCACAGATAGCTTTTTCTGCAGTAGTTAATCCTTACTTTTGTGATAACTTTGCTGAGACCATGATCACTTGTGTGGCTTTCTCCCCCAGATCTCCAAGAGGCAAGGTGTTAGTGACATAAAGCATTCTCTCCCTCCCTTGGCTTCACTATCCTACACTTGAGGGATGAGACTGTAAAAGGTAGTACAGAGATTTACAAAAGAAGCAGCTGCTAAAAGAATGCAGTGCAACAACAAACAAACAACCCAAAACTAAAGCACTGCCCGGCCATCACCTGGAAAGAAGATACTGTGAGCTGCCCAGTAAATGCCACACTACCAAGAGACTGTAGTCATTCATTTGCTTTCATTTTACAACTAAGCACAAAAGGGAAGGGCTGAAAAGAAAATGCATTCTCTTCCCTTGATAGTAAGTTAGGTATTTAATTTATGGTAATGACAGTAAGTTGGGTGCCAACATGCACTAATTACTCACTGCTTACTTGAGAGAATACTTGTTATAGCCAGAATAGTTGAGTACTATATCACCCAACAGCAGAGGACCAGAAAATAAAGAAAAAATATCCTGTTTGCAAATAGGGAGAAAATTATATATAGTGTAAGGTCTAACTCCCTTACAGCCTTGAAAGATGAGCTGACATTATGCTATCTTCTGTGTACTCATAGCCCTCTAATAAAGCTAATCTTTCTGCTCTGCATCAAGCACACCATTAAAATGGGGGCCAATGTCAATGAACATTATAAATATTATGCCATCAGCAAAACTAAGGAAGCACTGTTTATACAAGAAGGCCTCTTACATTGCCTTTTACAAAATTTCAAAACTGTCTCCAAAACCTTCCTCAAAATCTATAATGCACACAGGGAAGGCTAATCTGCTTACACAGAGGCTTACCTGATCCACCTGCAGTGACCCACTTGAGGGGCAAAATATTTGTGCTGAATCCCCCTTCTGAACACAGACAGCTTAAAAAAGCATCAGGCCCAGGGAAGACTGCAAGCTATTTAAAACTCTTCCTTCTTTGCCTGGTGGAATCCTGGAGACTGTGTAGTGTTTACACTTGGAGATATTCCCAACTTACCTCCTTCACTGGTCAGCCATCCCTCAAGAAGCAGCTAGTAGACAGTGTAATAGCCATGTCAGTTTGAAGAACTGAGATTTGGACTTGGGAAGGAACAGGGACAGTGTCAGGCATCCTTAGAGCTTAGCTAGAGTCTGGTGGATCCTCCTTCCTATGTCTCCATCTCTATGAGGTAACCATGAAAACCACAAACCTCTCACTACTGCTGTTCTCCTATATGAGGAACAATTTCTCTCAAAATTGCCAAGTTTTCTTTCTCACCTGCCTGCCCCTGGAAGGCCACAGAGTTTCAGTGAACACTTTGTGATCCTGGTAACAATGATTTGCTACCAACTTTCTCTAAAAAAGCCTGGCATTTTCTAAGATTACTTCAAGCCCATGACAATGAATTCTGGTTTTTCCCATCTTAAACATGCTGTGTTCCACTTTAGAAACATATATTTCTACATCTGGGTATGTAAAGCAGAACCCTGGGGTCTCCGTCTGATGGGGAAGACCTAAAAAATGGAGGTAGATCTCAGGGCTCTCCTTTAGCTCTCCTTTCAGCTTCAAAGAAAGAAAACTATCCTATTCATTTTCTTAATGCATCCCATTCATTTTCTTCATGAGCCTTGCAATTATTTGAAGGGAAAGGAAAAAAAAAATAGTAATGTTTCCTTTTCCATGTAACTGCTATAAGACAGAAAAAAACAATCTGAAAGTAAAGTCAATACATTTTTAAACTAGGTAAAAGAAGATTAGTTTCAACAATTTTAAACTTTTTGCCTCTAAGAGTCAGAAACAAGACAGTGGAAAAAGAACAGCCACCACACACAAGCCACAAAATAAGGTGGAACAGCCCACAATACATAAGCAGGCATATTCTAGACAGGGAATTATTGGCCTACCTTTGAACGAAAAACATTTCAAGTACTATATAAATATATAAACTGCCACCAGATGTCAGTACATCCTAGAGAATTGCAAGTCCCTACCCCAGGCTGATAAGGGTATTTATTTAACATCCCTCCCAACTGTCCAGGTACACAAATCCAGCCCTTCTGCAAGTCCTGAATGGAAAAAATCACACACAATAGATCTCATTTGCACGTTATCAACATGAACAAAACCCAACAAAGCTGTAAGAATAGGTCTAAACTTCTACTGCCTCAGGACAACAAGAACCAGCTTGATACTAAATAATCTGTAATTAAGGTTCAATGCCCTCCTCTCTCATGCTTATCAGATTGTCTAGCAATGGCATGAGTCTTGGCCCCACACATTCACATTCCCTCTGTTCCTAAAGAGCTTTAGTCTCCTTAGATTATGCTGCAAAGTGACAGGGAATATTTAGCAATGAGGTTGCTAAGCTATATAAAGCTTTTCTGCAAAAGAAGCATTACCATGTCTGTCTTTGTGCTACAACACTGGCTCCCTCCACCTTCTCCCAATCTCTGATTTTTTACAGGAGTTGCAAAGGAAAGTGTTTCCGGAGCATCCCCAGCTGAGGTGATTTTGCTTTGAAACTTCAGCAGACTTCATTTAACTTCTTTGTGCAAATAAATACGTAAATCTATGATTTCTTGATGGCAGAAATTAGTTACAGCAAGACATGGTACATATAAACATTTTTTCTGCTCCATGTCCAAATTCAATTACAAACTTGGCTACTAAAGCTATTAACTAGAGAGGTTTCACAGGCTACTTAAAGAGCAGGCCTTATTTCAGACCATTAGTGCACAGATTAAACAACAGTAAAAAAGGAAAGAAACCACTCTCCCACACCAAACATAATTTATATTATTTAGTCTCAGCAAAAATTTTCAGCTTTGCTAGTTTATAGATTGAGCTTCTTGTCCTACCACAATCAACAAGTCTTACTTTGAAGCAAAAACATTTATTAAGAGAACACCAGAAACTGTAGAAACCAAGAATAGAACTGTCAAATGATTAAGAAACCTGACTTAAAATTTTTGCTTGGCATACAACTACTTAATGTTAGTGACATCTTGATTTCCATTTGGTGAGAAATATTCAGGTAAGCAAAGAAACATACACTGACCTGTGGAAATTTACATCAGGAAAACTTGCTTGCGTAAGAGTACTGTAAGAAATCATGCTTATAATTTTAATACTGGCTTTTAGCACAGTCTTACAAAAATCTCTTTTATTTTCTTACTAAATGCAATCAACTCAGTGCATGCATATTCTTAAGTCCAATGCAAAGAACTTTAAAAAAATTACATAATTAAAAGAAACTTGGTAAGTTAAAAACCATGAAAAAAAATTAACTTTTTAGGCCAATGGTGAGGAAAAGAACTTACTGAAGTATCTGTCTTGCCTTATAGGGCCGTTTCAGCACAGCTCTAAGGTTTTAGCTTCAGTTTTAACTCTACCACACTCTTCGATTTCCTTTGCATAGATTTGTATCTCAGACTGAATAAAATTGGAAGAGCAACAGAAACACAGATACACAGAAGTTTTTTCTGAGCATTTATGTTTTCTTAACATAGATAGCTCGGTAACTTGGGATATTAATATGAAAAAGATAAATAAAAAGCAGAGAGGCAGACAGCATTCTGAAAGACTTAACTCAGATAATTTTGAAGGGGAGATGGAGTACAAACTGCCTTTAAGTCTATAAGTTGAACAGCAGCAAATGCAAAAATAAGAATTTGAAGTAAATCACTTCACAGGAAATGCTCAAACCACTTAAAGTAGAGCACCTCTTAATTTCATACCTAAACTAAGCCTTGGAACCTCCCTTCAATTCAGGTGAGATTTGTAGTCTCAGAAGTTTCTCCTGGAGGAGTCTAATCACTGACTCAAGAGGAAAGGCAAGGTTTGTTGGAAACCTAAGTGCTTAATTAAATAGAAAAACTACAAGCGTGTTTCACCTTGCTTTTGAGTTTCATTAGGAAACATTTCACAATCCCTATTTTGTTCCATACAACTGCACGTCTTTGTCAGGTTAAAACAAGAGGTAATTTATGTGCACTCTCTAAAATTGGAATTTTTAATTCCTGAGTCTTGGCTCTAATTGTAAAAAGGACCCTTGAGGCTCATAGTTTCTCTGTTAACTTCCCTCCCTCAAATTCCCTACACGCAAACACTTGTTTCTACAACAGCTCTTCTGCAAGTCATTTTCCCCCCACTTTTTGCACATTCAAAACATGCAAAAACCAAACCCAAGTATCTCGGTTTTACATGTGCCACTTACTCAGACTGAGCTCACTATGTCCAGATGATAACTACTATTCCAGTAACTCTCTATTCAGGAAATCTCAAGAATGTTACCAGCATCAAGAGTACATGACTCAACAGCCAGATTGCCCACTATGCAAGAATAGTGGAATAGCTGGCTCCTTTCACCCGAGAAATGTAACTCCTTCAAAATTAAAGTTTTAAGAACACAAAGAATTTCAGCTTCTGCAGAAGGAAAACTGCAAAGATGCACTTAGAAGTTACTGAAAGTTCACATCAGCAGCAAAACTTGAGTGGAAAAGAGCTTACCATCAGTTACTATTTAGCACAACTTACTTCCTAAAATCTTTAAGTTCACCCTTGAGTGTCAAAGGGAGTTTTGGATTCTTCTCTACCTAAATTATGTGCAGCTAGCTTCTAGCATTTCCTCCACACCCACCAAGCAGTTAGCTCTGCTGTTGAATGCACTACGGCAAATGGCATTCAAGCTGTGAGACTTTGACAGAGGCTGGCACTTCAATAGTTACGTGGCAGTATTGGCATGACCATGCAGATGGAGAATGGTGGACACATGTTTTTCCCTCAGTGAAAAAAGTTCTAGTTAGAGATGCTTTTAAAAAAGGGAAATTGCGAGCCTGAAATGCTGTCATTTCTACATGGACAAGCAGGAATGATGCTTGGCACTATGCTTGAAATACTTGTACATTCAATTTTTCTTGCCGATGTTGGCTTAAAAGTTCTAATATATTCACAATTAAGAATTAAACAATGCTGGAAGCATTTCCTATTGCTAGTGTCTTATGGTTACTATAACCATATTAAAATAGTTATGTTGGTTCATTTGTTTCTAATGATCTTCCTTTTTCAAGGACTTACAAATATGTTTAATGTCAAAGTATGCATTATTAGGGAATTTTCATCCTTTAATTATTTCACCTTTCTTACATGACTCAATTCTTTAAATACCCAGATTTCCATTTCATCTCTAAGCACAGTAGTTGCCTTAAGTTTCACTTTCCTATTTCCATCCTAGATCTTCTTCAAGTTAACTTAGCAAACAGTGTTCTTGCCAAAGTCCAAAGATATTTGCACTATTCCATCCCTGTGTATTTTGAGTTGCCGATCTTTTCTGTGACAGTCCAGAACCAGCTCTTCCATTCTGCTACCCACCTCCTTCCTTCCTTATCAGAAGATATTCCAATTGTTTTTAGAGTGGAGATCCTTAAAAGCTCCTCTGCACATTCAATCTGGGTGGTCTACTTTGTAATTAAAAAAACCCTGTCCCCTTTGTAAATGTGGTCCAGAAAACTGCCTCTACTCTGTGTCCAATGGCACACACGAAATCTTTCTTCATCTCTCCATCACTTCAAGAAAAATGTCTGCTATCTCTAACACATCATTAATGCTTGCACCTCCATAGACCTAGCCAAACACCCAGTTTTGCAGGTTCTTTAAGCATAAACTCTAAATTGAAGTCCTTTCAACTGATCCTTACATTTCCAGCCCATCCAGCAACTCCTCGTCTTCCAGGTTCTCTTTTATGCAACACTCTCCAGTGAAGGAAAGGCAAAAATCTTGCTGTGACCAGAACAGATTCAGAAAACTGTTGCCGGAAAGAATACTCTAAGAAGTCTTTATATCCTCTTAGGGCCACCTGTCCCTTCTCAGTTGAATCATACAGCAGGTACTGTCACAGTCTAGGCCTATCAAGATCTGCAACCTTCCTTGCCCTTAGTAAGCCTTCTTCTCTACCTCCAGTATCACACAAGGACAGACTTGGCACTACAGATTACAGTTTGTATTAAGGCTCATTTGTGCTTTCTTCTTCATTGTGTCTTAACAAAGTGCAATTTCCACCCCAACAGCCTCCCTCCGAGTCCTCCTCTTCACACGGCCTACACACACCAGTCCCACCAGGGCTGCCTCACCCCATGCTCCACCCATTCATGGGCAGGTTCACGTACCCACTGTGATCCAGAACTGTGCCAGGGACTTCACAGAAATCACGGTGCTCAGCACCACCACATGCTGCAGTCACACTGAACATCTGACTGACAACTTATGAAGTCATTTAACCCATTTTCTGCTAGGGCCGACTAATTAGCAATGTCAAAGAAAACTCTGAGAGAAAAGAACAGGTGTTACTTGAAGCAGCAATGCTGAAACTGAAAAAACTATTTTTTCAGCAATAAAATCACCACTTGACCATGAAGACAGCAAAAAAACCCCTCACCTGAACATACTTTCTTCTCTCCTAAATAGGCAGTAAACTTAAAACTTCTTTTGTAGTATTTCAGTGAGGCTCATCACTGTGGTATGTGAGCAACCCAAGAAGATTAAGTTGCTCATCTGTATTAAACAACAGTTGCTGCAGGTTGAAAACAAGCAGGGCTTCAGTTGTACAGAAACTCAGCTGAGGTTTCTGTTTGGCAAAGATGATGTATCTGAAACAAGGCAAGGACCCAGATTCCATTTGATAGGGTTCTTCCTGATGCATAGATTTCAGGTAAATTCAATAGCTCCTCTCCTTCCCCTCCATGGAACAAAAAAACTTTTCCCTCTGTGTGCTAACAGGATTAAGTGTCACATTTAAATTTCATCAAACTCCACTTTGTTCTCTAACCCCTTCTCTGAATTAGCAGACTACTGCTGAAGCAGGCACAGCTTCTCCAACTCGTTAACATCACAGACATGTTGTGGCAGGGATCCAAGCTCTCTTTTCCTGCAGAGGATATAGCTTCTGTGGATGTGAACAATCTCCAGCGAAAGCTTAACACATCGTCCCATTTCCTCTGTTGGAAGGGAGTCTCCCAACTCACGCTCTGAACAAACACAGTCCTGGAGCCAGCCCATGGACAGTGTTTACAGAGACAGCAACGTCACTGATAGGACAGATTCGGATACTTTGGAACAAAAATACTTTGAAAGAAAAGAGAAGCAGCAGTATTTTTTTTTCCATTAAAAAGTAGTAAATTAAACATTAGTCAAATGCTGATACTTTTTTTAAAGCTATTACATATGGAGGCTTCCTTTAAAACCACATCTATTTTACTGTGGTTAAAGTAAATCTCAGGCTGAACAAAGGAACTGAGAGGTACCAATTTAGCAGTAGTTCTACATTTCCATCCCCACCTCTCCTCTTGCTGCCTGACTTCCACATGTGCACACGAAGGGCCTAAGTAGTGCCAATATAAAATAAAGGAACACTTTTTTTCTTGTGGGATTTGTTTTAATTTTTTTAAAATGCACTGAAGACCTTTAGACTACCCAAACTTTGTGAAAATACAAAGGCGGAGCACCGAAAGTATTTACAAAGGTTCTGGACCATCTGTAATTCCTCATACATGCACTTTGACAACCTTATTTAATTAGTATCAACCTTTCACCATTTAGCATGCTGCTAAGTATTAGCCTATTTTTATTTTATTTATTTTAAGGAAGTGGAACAATACAGTGATCATCAAAAATAGTACATCAAAATAGTACATGCTGTACCCTGTACTTAAACAAATAAATACAGAAAACTATAATCCAAGGGTAGGATATATAAATATAAACTCTAATTTTCACGAAGTTCATGAGAATTATAACTTTTGGAAAACCCAGTCCATCTGGTAATTGAAGTGGTTTCAATCTCACAGTTACTAACACAGGAATGGAGCAGAAAGCTGCTCTCAGCATTCATTTTGCCAACGAATCAAACTTGTAACATCATATGGTCAATGTATAATACAAGGCAAACAAGCACAAGAGAAAAATGCACATTTTTTTCTTGTTTCTACCTCACATCCAGTCCTAAAACCTGCCTGGTGACTATGAGAGACACAGCTGGTATGAAGCAAGAGGCAAAGAAGTGTGAGAGAAAATGTGAAAATCCAGGCTCCATCCAAGAAGCAGGAAGGAAGAAACTCAAGGGTCAGCAGCAGAAGATAAGGGCAGAGACAGGCTCCAGCACAAGAATTTTTCTAAGTAAATGGCTTGGCAACAGAACTAATATCTTAAAAAGTTTCTGTGCCCAATGCCTCCCACATTGAAGCTGCTAAATCTCATCCTGTTCCCCTCTTCAGGGCTATGAATCGTAGTAACATGGAATGGTGCTACTCATGGCCAGAGCTGCTTTCTGTACAAAAATGAGCAGGCTACTTCTCAGAAAACCTAATTCGCAAGAAACCTCTCCTAGACCCAACCAAACAGTGGACAGAGGCTTCATTTTCTTTCACAAGTCTTAAACCACCAGGAAATCTTAACTGATGCATAGGAAAAAAATAAGGTAAAATAAAATTTAAATAAATAAATAAATAAATAAATAAAGCAACTGTGTACAGTTCTGCCTGTGCCCTTTCTGCCTAAAGATGAGGGCAGGCAGATAGTTATTTCAGACAGACCCCATATTAACTTCCTGACCAAGCCAAGTGAAAGCCTGCCAAGTGTTAAAGGGAGAAGAAAGGGATGTAAGCAGCCTGGGTACTTCCTTTCTGGAGATATTTTTTACCAGCGCTGCAATTCTATGGGTCTTACTGAGGGAACTGATGTGTTAGGCAGAGTACAGCAACATCCTGCTTTTACCTTCTGTGCTGAACACAAACCCAGAGAGGGCTGATGGCAAGTGGCACATAGGCTGTTTGTTAGGAGGCTATGTAAAATAGTGAGAACACCTCATGATGCTGATTAAAAAGCCACGATGACTACTTTCCCTTCTAGCCTGAATTATGTTTCTAGCTAGACATATTCTACCTTCTCTTCGAAGCTGCAGCAACTGACCTTTGCCTGCTCACTGCCCCAAGAGGCTGCACAAACTGCACTGAAGTTACCACAAGAAAGTACCAGAAATGATTCTGTCATCACCATTAGACACTTTGGCAGAGGCCAAAACCCAAATTTTAGAAGCATATAATATATACATCCCCTTCATAACAAAAAATCTGTCCTGGTGCTGCTCATGCCAGTGCAAGGAAACCTTGTTCCCTGGAGTGCAGCAAAGTGACACCTCCCGCCAACACAAGAGCAGTGCCAAGACATGCTAAAATGGGAGTCAAAGAGGAAGTTGAAAGTTAAGTTGGGTTCAGATTTTAATTTTTTAAACAAAAAAGTCCTCCATTCTGAAGTGACAAATGTGGAAGTGAAGATTAAATTATGTTCAATTTTACATCACGTGTCTTTGAATTCTTTGGAAAGGCAGAAAGTTGACACAAATCTACTGCATTAGAATTTATTGCAACAACAGTAATTTCTCTGAGAAGATCTGAAAGCACACACCTCATTTTCTAAAATGCAAATATTTCACTCCTTGCTCAAAGTGTCTGGAGGCTTAAAATAAGAGCAGATATAAACCGCAGTAAAAACCTGTAATATATACTAGCCTCCGAGCATTACTGCATTCAAAATATATTAGTTACGTTTTTGGTCAGCTCAAAGAAATGTTTGTCCCACCAGCTGATATTTCTCTCCTAAGAGGAGAAAACTGGTTCCACAAATCCATTCCAGCAAATTAAAGAGTATTAGCAACATAAGCCAAAACGCAATCAAATCAAAGTGATGATTTATTGCTTATAATGAAAACTAGAGGATTTATATCTTCAGATGTTCCTTCCAGTAATAAATTGATATTCTATAAAATATTCTGTAACAGAGTTCAAGAAATTCAGTGCAAAATATTTTCAATATATTATGTATGTCACAACTCTGATTTTAGTTCATGATGCAATTTTAGCACATCCTGTTTCTACTCATATACTTCACACAACAGATTTGTGGCAACCACAGAAACAACTTTGAAAAGTTAAAAAATTACTTCTAAGGCAAAAGTGCTTTATCTGTACATGTTCTACTAGGAGCTGCTAAATCTCTAGGAACAAAGATACCTCACCAGTATCCAAAACAGACAAGCAGACACCCTACAGATGCAATTAGGAACGTTTTCTTATAGCTTTCATGGAGGAGAATGCATATGACACTACCTTTAAGCCAGTACTCCCAGCAAGTGTAGTCTGCCATCAGTTCAGAAAACTTCTCTGCAAGAGAGGCACTGACAGTGGTATAACCAAGTCTAATGACCCATGTCCCATGGCATCAGAGAGTAAGTGCCAGAAGTCTGAAGGACTTAAAGCACCAATACTCTTTCTAGAAATATTTTAAATCTGTTTTAGCTATTAGTAAATGAGTACGCTTACATAGTTAAGAGGAGATGTAGACAATAAATGCTTGTGAACACAAGGCAAACTGTGTGCATCTCAAGGAGAGTAGCCAGGTAGGGATATCTAAATTTCAGCCCTGCTGTGCAAGCACCTTCACAAACATCAAACATTCAGTTGGCAGTGGAGAAAACTGACATGTGTAACAACAGAATAGTGGTGGATAGGCTTAGACCTGGGTCCAGCCAACGCTAGTGCAAGGAAGATGATTTCCATACCTTTATTTCATGCTTGCAGCTTTTTGCCGGTGTCTTAAGAGAAGCACTTATACCTTCTTGCCCTCAATGTATGTCCACTTGGCAGTGAAAGGGCTAAACCAGTCTTACATCAGTGATACTGACAGAAGATTTGAATTATTCCAAAATAACACTGTTCTCATAAGCAGCAACTGCAAAATGCCTGAGGCAAAATGTGTCAAGTTCCAAATTTTAATTATTCAAACCCTCTACTGAAACACTCATGTTCTCCTCTTCCTAAAGCTACCACTTTAATTCTTTTTTACTAATGTGAAAAACCTGCAGATCTTTGTCATGAGGAGAAGAATGCTCAGATTAGGAAACTTGAATGCTTTTTTCAGTATGGGTTCGCATCTCCTTTGCAATCAGATTTTCAGCTCAGCAATGACATGGAAGGAAATGTAACTGAAAAAAAGATCTTTTAACAAAGCTGGTATCTGCAGTCAGTTCCTCACAGGAATGAAACACCCAACTTTCCAGGACAGCACCAGATATATTTGTATAAAATATCTTTGTGATAGAAATGAACAAAAGAACAACATGGCTTCTTTACAGATTTCCTCATACAAGACATTAAATCCTTCTGTGTAGATAGTTGCTATGGTGCAGACTTAAGGGGAGAAAGAGGGGAGATCAGACTTCTTGTTTACAGGTTTCCAATATGCTCCACTTGATCCATCTTGAAATTGAAACCCTTTAGCTTCCTGTCTTTAGGCTGTCAGATGGTAGAGAACAAACACAATGTTAGCAACTTTACAAAGCTCCCACATGTTCTGCACAGAGCTAGAGAAAAACATCCACGTGGATTAGGCAACAGACAGGAGGGACAATATAGTTTCAAAAAGAATAAAAGCCATGCTAAATCCTGAAAGACTTATTCAAGGGAAAAGAGACTTACTCAGGGAATGAAATGCCAGATTATCTCTGAACACTGTCAACACTTCACAATGTAACACGGCATGGATCTTTAAAAAACTACACCTTTTCGACATTCTCAGGTGGAATTCTGATTCTTCTGAGAACTTCTTACACAGGTTTTATCCCAACAGGTATGCTTCTCTATTTACAGACTCAGGAAGAGTAAGACAAAGGCACTTAGGGTAGGATTCAATCAATAAGACACAAAAAGCATGCAGTCCTCTACAGTCTAAAAAGCCTACAGAGAGATTCAGCTTACTCTACAGCAGACATTTGGGGTCTAATTCAGGTACCTAGACATAGGTAACTGCTGTCAGTTTAAATGTCCTGGCAGTTTCACCTCAATTCCAGTTGCCTCTCCTGTAAACCTTGTATCCATCAGCATTATGCAATTCTTATCAGCGCTTTAGAGATCCTAGCTGGCACTTAGTTCAGGCAGGTGACCAGAGGGCTACTATCCAGGCCCCACTGACTCTAGCAAGGACATTTTCAGCAGCTATGAAGACAGAAGGCACAGGAACCTGGTGCAAAAGTATAAAACTTAACTGCTCTTCATCAGTCATGAAGAGAATGCATCCTTTATTCTTTTGACAATTGATAAGAATATAGCTATCACTTGTTAAATACTCAGGCTGCTCTTTATTGTGGATTTGGGGTTATGCAAGAGACTTGGCCTTTGCAGTCACTTCTTTAGGGTCCCATGTTTTAAAGAAGCTGCCAAATGTAATTTCTTCCCTAGATCCCTTAGTCCCTTGCAAAGATTAGACTAGAACCTTTTTGCCAAAACCTTTATATAACCTGTCTGCATGAACTGCCTTAACCAACTTTTTTTTAGTATGGTGTATAAAACCCACTCATACAGAACAGGTCAGCTCTCCCATTCAGTCAGTGACCAGTCTGGTTCTGTCATATATTCTGTTTCCACTAAACATCCAGGGTGAGGTATAAGCAACCACCTGATCCAGGATAATTCCAAGGTTTAGGAACTAAATGATGCAGTCTTTCTAAAATAAATAGAAAATTCCCTGCATGGACAGAGATGCCTTTAAAGACCTCCAGAGGGAGATCCTGTCTAATTTTTGGCCTTTAAATTGCTTTGAACATCCATCTTAGGCATCATCAGTGGCCACACCAGCATCTTGCTCCAGCCTGCATATTCAGCTCAGTCAGGTCAGGAATTCAAAACTCAAAAATAAATAGAAAAGGAAACAAGACCTGTGACAACTTTCAAATTCTATGGCAGTTTTCTTGCTCTCTTTAGACTGCCATTTATTTATCCTCTGCCCCAAGTGCTACTGTTTGCCATAATCTATTTCTCTTTCTTTACCTGCTTACTGTTTGCACAAAGTGTAAAAATATTATTTTCCATATTGTCACATATGCCTGGAAAGTTTAACTAATGCCCAAAACCATTTACTCCCCAGTGTTAGCAAACAGCCTAAACTGAAACAGTAGCATCTAATCTGTATTTATGCTTCTACCAGCACCACTAGAAATCCGGAAAGAAAAAAAATACACTGGAGGGTATTGGAGTAGATTTATTTCCATTATTTTTTGGTTCTTCCATCTTCTGGGATTTGTTTCCAAGGGAAGATATTAATCTTCTGCTGTTAATCCAGAAGCCCTGCTGACTGTGTTCTGCCAACAGAAATCAGACCTTCACTAAGGCCAGACAGACAGAACAACTACTAAGTTTTAAACACCAGAGAAAGTATTGCCCCTTCATGTTTACAGGTACACTTTCCCATTTATTTAACAAGCATCAGAACAATTCTGCTAATGTAGCTATAACCCAGTTCTCACAGCTAAGAGATAAGGGATACTGTGCAAGAAAGGCATCCGGTGCTTCTATAGCTATACTCCTTACACACAATCCACCCAATAGTAAGAATATTTAAGAGTCACATAGTTCCCATGGAGAGAGAGATCTTGTCAGATTTTATTCCAAATCTACTGAAAACAGAAGAGTTTTTGCCAAGTCAATTTTGGCAAGTGTTTCCAGCATTATCCTGTCTTGCCAAACTGCATTTAGATTTTGCTGGACTTATTTACTTGTTCAGTATGCTCAGAGAAGTAGAACTATTTGTTGCTGTAGAGAATTTGGCTTACTTTGAAGACCTGGAACAACATTTAAAAGATGAATCAGAGACGGACTAACTTAGAAATTTGATCTGTTAACCTCACCTCATAGCACTAGTGCATGCTAAGTGTTAGAAGTAATCCATAGTGCAGCTACTTCACTTCTGAGACCAGACAACTCTCTGAATCTCAAATGACGCTTTTAACGTTTTGTTTTTATATAGCCAAGTTCCATCCCTCTCAAAAATACCATCCAACACAAGCTGTAAGATGACACTGACGATCCTCTTTAGGGGTCAAAACAACACAACTACGTTTCATGAAAAAAAAAAAAAAGAATCAGCATTCTTTGCTGACTGCATGGAGATGAATCCTCCAAAGGCTTGATTTTCAGAAGACATCAAGCATCCAGTCTCTTTCTCTCAAATACAAAGGTACAGCTCTTTAGGACACCGTAAGTTAAAGGCTGATCCCTCTCCCACTGTTGTCCACACCCTCACTCCCCACAGAGCCGGTCAGTGCTCTGCTTCCACCCTGTCAGTGAGGCATGCAGGAATGCTTTTGATCAGATGCACCAGAGGTACACTGGTGACATATTTCGCCTGACAGATTCATGCTCTACTGCTCAACACAAAAAATGGACTGAAAATATTTAAGTATTTCAAAAACATTATCTGCAGCACTTGTTTCCAAGCTTTTGGTACTGTTTCTCCCATGCTCGTCCATTCCACATTTTCTGCTTTACTACTAGCTTGCTTTTTCTCTTTTTTTTTTCTTCCCTGAGCCAGACATTCATTCTTCATGCCTCCCTCTATTCCCTCACTTCCTGACACTGCCCACTGCCTTGCAATAGACAGCAACCTTGCCTTCCCTTTTCCAACACAGAAGCGATGTACTAGGTCATAGCCATGTCCAACTATCCTCAAAGAACATACTGCCTTGAAAAAAGTACAGAATACCACTTAGGCTTACATTCTGTCATTTCCTAACTCCTCACTGTTACAAATTCAGCCTGAAGGATGTGTAAACATACCCTACACACTTCTGGTTTGTAAATGTGTACATGTATGTATTTCGGTTGCGTTTAAGGTGAACGGCACCATCTTGCTTCCTGAGAGACACAAGTATGCTACCATATGACCCCTTCCCATCTTCATTGTACTGTTCCAATATTTAGTTCACTTGCAAGCTAACAGGAATACCTGAGGATTTCTCTACAGAAAAAAACAAACCAAGAGAAAATAAAGGATCAAAGCCTACCACTCTCCGTCCCAGGGAAACATACCACTCAGTGACTATTCTTCATGGATAGTTTTAAATCTGTTCACCAAATTATAATCCCTCAGATACACAATTTCTAGACCTTTTACTATTTCAATTTTTTCTATCAGGATGTTTGGGTTTCCAAATCTAACATCATGGAATATACCATAAAGTCTAGTGTTTGTATGGGGCTCTCAATCTGCCTGACATAACATGAAATAAAATAAAAAGACAACAAGCGAGTTCCATTTCCTGGTACAAGCTACTCAATTTACCTACTTTGGTTCGAGTCCTATTTCAGTATTTCTGTCCAAAATCATGTCAAGCTGACAGTCTGTAAGCAGTCATAAACTCTACTCACACAGTTAAGACCTGGCACAATTTAGTTTCCATCTGTAATCTGGAGTACACTAATTTTAGATTAGCAATCCACAGAGTTTTTTATATTACTCCTCTCCAATTCCTTGATACAAGTTATTGGCATCTTCTAAGCTATGACCTATTTTAATAGTGGTTGTTAAACATCCTCCTGGCTTGCTGAAGTTGAAAGAATGCCATCAACATTTGTATCTGACTACGCCCCAGCTTTCTAATCACATGCCTGACAAATCGATAGAGTATTGTCTTTAAGCACTACTATATAATTTTGACTTCTACCTGATCATGAGCACCAACATTAAAATCCTTTGTTTCTAATAAAAATCTTTCCTTCTTTCTCTGTCCAGCTGTCCTCCCTCCATCCATGTCATTTTCTTACTAATTTTATACATTGCTTCATTATCTGCTAATTTATATTCATGGAATAAAAGCTGACAGACATCTATTTAGGGATTTCTTGTGGCAGGAGGAAGGGAAAGAGTATTTTGAAGTTTCCACCTCTATTCTCAGACATTTTATCTTTGCTATCTCCCTTGATTGTGGATTCTTCCACAACTAGTAAGACTTTTGTAAGCCATTCAAAAGTGCTACACTTTTTTAGTTCACATTTCATCTTTCCCTTTATGTTGTTCAAAAGCTTTCTACCTTTTGAATTTCTTCCTTTGAGGAAAAAATATTGAATTCATCTGACTATAAACGGACTTCTATGAGCAAGATATGCACACCTGAGGTAGTTATCCTAGACTGACTTTGAAGCTAAAGGAGAGAAATAAGAAGGGCAACTGGGGACAAGTCATCCCATTCCTAAATACGTACCTAAAATAAAACATATAAAATTGTCATGTAAAAGGGCCTCTCCTTATTCATTAATGTAAGCCTAGAACAATCCAGCTCGGACATATTTAACTAAATATAACTAAAGCACAGCTTTAGTAAGTTCAGCAATATGAATGCTTATCATAGGTATTTCCTACCAACTTTCATGAACAATTAGGGTCCCCACAGAGTATTCAAAGATAATGATAACCACACTAACCCACCATGGGACAGAGAAATTATATTTCCAGTAGTTTTCCACCTCGAGACACGACCGTATTTATTTGCAGAACATTAATAATTCCTATCAGTTTCTTTGTGAAGAAACTTACGTATTCATAAAATAAGCATTTCTGAGTTACTTCACTGATTCACAGATACCTGTATTATTGACCTGCCAAATGGCTGCCACCTTTGCTCAGAACTGATCTGCAGGGTCATTGCCCTGGGCCTCATCTAACAAGCTCTGCAGAATACATACAGCCATTTCAAATGGGTCTGACCTGTATCTTTCAAGTATTTGTGAAGATACTTATGTACAAGCAAGTTTCTCTAAAAAGAGCTGGAGAAGGTTTAGCAGACAGGACATTGTGCCAACTCTGCAGAGCCATGTGAGTGTTGCTTTATATGCTTTTCCCTCTGCTCCTAGTTGGGTCTTGCCCTTGCCCAGTAAATCTAGGGCCTAAGCCAGCTTCCTGGCTGTCAGTGCTTTCCATGCATTACATAGAAGCTCCAGTTACTGGCTGGAGTGTCTTAATGGACATCACTACTCAAAAAAAAGACCAAAAGCCCCCATAGCAGGTATGATTTCAAGGAGATAGCAAGTGAATGTGTCTCACATAGGCCTTCTGCCATTTCATCACTGTTTAGTTTAAGCTGTCAAAAACCCCTCTGTATGTTTTGAAAACACTTCAGGATGTTGATAAGGAACATTTATAGTTAAAGAATTAATCACTGCTATGAATCCCAGAATCACATGGGATGTCTAGAAAGGCTTTGAGGTTGCACAGCTTTCAACAATCAAAATAAAACTTCACAGCTCATTCTAGCCCCCATAAATTAAATTGCTGACACACTAATAAGATCCTTACTCTAAAGGAACAGCAGCATTTGTTCCTAATGCAGGTAGACTAAGTGTTCAGCTCTTTTTTTTTTTTAAACCACTAATTTCTGAGCAAGAGCTTCATATGAGCACATATTCCATTGAATAATGTCATCAACTACAGGCAGAATGCTAGCACCTAATTGTATTAAGAAATTCCAGAACACAAAGCTGGTTTACTTGGCACAGCATGCACATCTAGGCAATGGGTGGAAAAAACCCCAAGCCATTTGCACAGCTTCCTTTGCCTCTTTCTTCTCCTTCTTCCCTGATACAGGTGTGGGTGTCGGGGTGGGTGTGTGGGGGTGTGTGTGTGTGTATACATGTACGTACACACACACACACAAATAAAAATACAAGGCAGAATATATCAGCCTTGTATAGTGGAACTTCTCAATACAATTCATTTCAAGCATACATATATAAAGATATATATATAAGAACATTAAGGATATACAAGTTGTTATGCAGAATGGTGATAATCTTTCTGGAGGAAGTAAAATGTTTTCATTGCTCTGCACAGAACAAAGCAGACAGCTTCCCCAGAAACAGCAGCACACATCAGAAATGCAGCTATCAACTCTGCAAAGCCAACACTGCAATATGAAAATATTAATCTTATTCTCTAAGTATACAGAAGGTAAGGAGGGCAAGAGGAAAAAGAGTACTATAAACATTACTGTAAGAACATCTCTTAACAGCCTACGGCCTTCAGCAGAGTGCACAAAATCTTCCCAAAGCTTTTATTACAACAAAGTAGTTTAAAAGGTTGTTGACTGATTAACCCTTTATTTCTGAAACCAAGGAAAAAGGTTTGAAAAGGATTGAAAAAGTTCAGGTCCGTAATGGAGAATAATAGCATTATAGAACAACTGGAGTTGGGAGTTATTTCATGTATAGGCTGTGATGAAGACAAAAGCAAGCAGTTTTAGTTGCATCTAATGAATATAGGTGAGTCAAGGAAAGGCAAAGAGATGAGTGATATGGTGAAAGCAAAGAGACAAGACATCTCTGCACAGCATCCTGGAGAGCTAAAAGCAAGTCCTCTGTCCTTACACAAGAAGGGTTACAAAAGGAGTACAATGGAGAAGACAGAATGGCTCAGAGCTCCTCCAATTCAATGCTGAAAGACCTACTACTGACTGAAATACACCTGGATGCCCAAAGGAGATTGAAAAAAAAACTGCTCTGAGCAATATCCCTCTCTTCCACTGACAGTCCTGCCTTGCTAGAGGCAGAAGTTCTTGAATTAATTTTCTACGCTCTGCACTATGAAAGGAGGTATGTATTTAATCAAAGGATGTACAAGGAAGGGGGGAAGAAAAAAAACCTTCAGCAACACAAGACAAAGTTACAGAAAGTATTTCCAATTTATTCACAAGAAAAATCCAAGTGCCAGTAACAGGAAGCCTGAATTGGAGGAAAATGCTGGCTATCCATATTAAATTAAGAGATGTATTGTTAAGTAAAAGCAGCTATGTTGACATCCACAGCTAAAAAGATGCCTCAAGCTATCATCTGGAAAAACACTATGTCACTGCATGGCACGTGGCTTCCTTCCCATATCCTTTGTTCATTTATTTGTTTCATAATAACTATTTGAAGCTTTAGGAAAAAAACCAAAACAGCCTGTATATGTCAATAGAAAAAAAAAATGGAGTTCATGCATCTTGGTCTATAAATTATTGCTTAAAGGGAAAAAACTTATATGCCAAATTCAACTCAATTCACTACAACTCGAAAGAATCATCCTAATTCAGTTTTTTTAGCGATACAGGATTAGTCCATCTTCTTTTATTATGTTTCTAAACAAAACAAGCATATTGTTTAATGCCTATTTCACATATAATTAACAAGGAGAACTTCTCAAGAAATATGGCGACTAACACTCACTTTTCAAGCAAAGAGTTAAAGAACGTATCTGAACAACACAGTTTTGAGTGCAGCTCGAGTAGGAACAGCCGCTCAGTACCAAAAGCTTTCTGTTTACGTCATCAACTGTGTTTCCTTCATAACAAGTGCATATGTAGGCAGATGGATTGTGCCGTTTCCAACAGTTGCCCTGTCATTTTAAAGATGATTTCCATAGACAGCATGCAGATGTAAATAGCACTGGTTGACTTTCCTCTTTTACTTTCCTCCTTCTTGGTTGGCAGACACAACTTCCACAGAGTCAAAACTAAGACCCCCCTCAGACAAACCTGCTCTTCTCTTTCAAACAGGGCTGGGGAGCAAAGAAGCTTTTTAAGAATACATCATTAATTCAGTAGATGGGTGAAGAGGGCTTGACTTGACCTACCCAAATCTGAAAGCTAGGGCCTGAAAACAACACCCTTCCTCCCCAGGGATATGGTGACCTCAACAAGTACTAGGTAAGACAACACACACCAATATTTAAGGAAAGACAAAGCTAGCAGCCAGCTGCTATTTCAGACAGAAAATAAGGGCCACTGCTCTAACACTCTTGTATTACGTTTGCATGGCCAGGTTTTGGTAGCAGTGGAGACTACAGGGGTGGCTTCTGTGCCAAGCTGCCAGAGGCTTTCCCCATGACTGGCAGAGGCAATGACAGCCAGCTCTGAGACAGACGCACTGCTGGCCAAGACCGAGCCAGTCTGAGAAGGCAGTGGTGCCCCATGATAACATATTTAAGAAGGAAAACACGTTATTGTGCAAAACTAATTTGGCTCAAAGAGGAGAGGAGTGAGAATAAGTGAGAGGAACACTATGCAAATGTCAAGTTCAGTGGAGAAGGAGAGGGAGGAGGTGCTCTAGGCATGGGAGCAGAGATTCCCCTGCACTCTGTGGGGGTGCAGAGATCCACCTGCAGCCCATGGATGAGACCCATACCTGAGCAGGTGGAAGCCCAAAAGATGCTGTGACCCTGCTGGAAGTCTGTGCTGGAGCAGGCTCCTGGCAGGGACCCACAGACCCATGGAGAGAGGAGCCCATGCTGGAGGAGGTTTCCTGGTAGGACTTGTGACCTTGTGGGGGATCCACACTGGATCAGGCTGTGCCTGAAGAACTGCACCCTGTGGAAGAGTGACCTGCGTTGGAGCAGCTCATGAAGGACCTTAGTCCATGAGGAGGATTCACATTGGAGAAGTTCATGGAGAACTGTCTCCTATAGATGGGATCCCAGACTCGAAGAGGGGAAAGACTCCTGTCCCTGAGCACCATCAGGAACAACCTGAGATGAACTGATCGTAGCCACCATTCTCCATCTCCTTTTGCCAGTGTGGGGGACAAGGTAGAGCCTGGGAAGGAGGGAGGAGTGGGGAAAAGGTGCTCTTAAGGTTTGTTTTACTTCTCATCCTTCTGCTCTAATTTTGAATAGTAATAAATTCAATTAATATCCCCCAGTTGAGTTTGTTTTGCCTGTGACGATATCTGGTGAGTGATCTTTTTCTGTCCTTATTTCAACTCATGAACCTTTTGTTTTATTTTCTTTCCCCTGTCCAGTTGTGGAAGGGAGTGATAGAGTGGCTTTGATGGGTGCCTGGCATCCAGCCAGGGTCAAACCACCACAAACTCTTCTGAAGTTTAGCCCTAGCAGTTTTTAAGAGGTAGCTGGCAGAAGAGCAGGTTACGTGTCTGAAGCTGTTTTTTACAAAGAAAACTCCTCGTGTGCATGTAGTGTGAGTAGAGGCTGAAGAAAGCAGTCCCAACATACTACTACATTTTCCAAGAGGAAACATGCTGAACTTTGAGACGGTACGTAATTCAGGAAGAAGAGTAATAGAATGGGTATTGAAAGAATTTCCTGCCAAAGCACAAATATTATCAATATGTAAATCTTCACAGGAGGTACTTAATGCTTTTGATATTAAATACTCTGCCTATGCAAGTCCTTTCCTATTGCTCAATCCTCTTCAAAACTACTGCGAAGCTTTCCAGATGAGGAGATTATGTCAAGAATCTTCTGCCTAGATGGCATTTCTCAAGTGCATCCAAGTCTCATAAATTTCATTACAAGGTCACTTAGAAATTCTCTTGGTTGTCAATAAAGCCAGTTTTAAGCCCAGAAAGACTCCTCTAAGCACTTGTTATTTGTTAAACCACAACTCTGTTCATTACTGTTCTACTTTGTCAACAGTAATATGCACCTCTATCATTTACAAATGTAACCTGACCATTGCCAGTAATTCCCACTTTTCTTCTGCCATAAATACCAAAAATTCAGCTACTTCTACAATGCATGTAAGGCATACCCTAAACAGCTACCTTGGCCCTGAATTAAATTTGCAGTTAAGTCAACTGCTGTATTAGTTGAATTTTCTTTTTCTGAGTTCACTACAAGCTTTTCAGAGTCACTTAGATATGCAAGAAAAGGCTTTTGGAAACCTCAGCCCATTTCACCTGCTCTGTCTGCAGAGAAAAAATGATCAACCTAAAATCACAGCTTCATCGGTGTCTGTCCTAATTTCAAATCCATGTACTATCCAACTAAACCATCATCTTTCAAGATATTTACACCCAAATAAATAACTGGCTAAGAAGATATGTCTTCTGTCTTCCCACATTTTAATTAGCAAGCAAGTCAGAGCCACCTACAAATGCCCATCCCTCTGCCCTCCTCCTCTTGCTCCTCCCATTTGATCCCTGGCCACATTATCTAAATTCCACTTTGGTGCCATTAGTCTTGAATCAGACTGTAAATTCTTTTTGTAGGACCTCATACCTTACTATGTACAGTAAGTGTGCAAGATGATGTAGAGTACTAATCCTAACACGACCTTCAAGCATTACTGAAATACAATATAATTTCAACCTGACAAGTATACAAATCTTCACTGAATGTTACTTGCAAAACACAGATTAGGGAAGTTTCTTGAATACAAAATACTTGTTTTTTGACATTGTAGATACTGTTTTACCTACCTACATGACAATAATTTTTTGTAAGAACTCTGACCAGGACATTAGCTCCTTTACAAAAAAAGTCAGAAAGTCCAGAAAGTCTTAGGGTATCTGTTCTTATGTGAAACATAAAGGGACAGATTCATGTTTAGATTATGTCCTCTCATACTTTTATACAAGCATGCATATAAACATATTTGAGAAAAATGGATACTGACAACAAGAAAAAACCAATTAACAATAAAATTCACTTTACCAAAAGCATAGATATTTAACATATGTAACAAGCAGATGCATATCTTCTCTGTGCGCTCTCAAGAAGGAATACACTAGTGCTTTCAGTATCAGCTTAAATCAGTTATGTGCTACAACCTCACTGCTCTTTTTCTAGTATGATAGCAATCACCATTAAGTACTGTCCCAATCACATAAATTGCTCTCTATGTCTTAGGGCTGTATTTTAGCAACAGGGTCCACCCACACATATAATTAGTTGGCAGGAATGGAATCTTGAAATTGCCTCAACTGACTTCTAGAAAAGTATGAATCAACTTTTAGCACTTCCTCCTTTTTTTTTTTTTTTCTCCCCTCTCCTTGAAAGGGAGGGTGAAGGGGAAGATTGCTGAACCTCAAACAGCTGAGATGCTACGGTATGTCAGAGGTGAACCTGGACACATGAAATTTCCCTGACCTCCCCATCATTTTTCAGGGTTGGGCCTCTTCCAGGAAAAACAGATTTTCAATACTTCTGCACCCCCCACCCCCCAGTTTCTCTTTCTGGTGAATTTCTAGCTTCCAGAAGTCCTTTAAGTGATCATTTCCTACAAGGCTTAGGATTTCAAATTCTAGATGAACCACTGCAGAGATGATAAAGATGTGAAATAATCTTGTAAAAACTTTCTAGCGGAGTCTAAAAACAAAGCCAAGTAACCTGCACAACCAAGCAACTCTGAAAACTTAGAACTGAGTTTGCAGTTAAAAATATATCCTGACTCCACTTTTGATTCTTCCTTTCAGAGATTGAATGATTTCTAGATATTAAGACACAGACATCACAATAAGGATTAAGCAGTATGTAGAAAAGTTTGGCCTAATTCGCATGCCTGTGATAAATGAAATGAAAGTTTTAAACAGACAGCTATGTTTTAGGTGTCAAACATTTCTTGACGTCTGTGGCAGTTGGCAGCTGCAAACATCCGACTGAAAGCCCCATCTGCTGCTTCACAGCTTCCAGTCGAGGATGTTTACAGTCGCTCACTGTCAACAGCAATACACATTCCTTGGCTGTTTATTTTATATTATTAACACGCAGAAGCCTCCAAGCAGGTTAGTTAAGATCACTACAACTTCTGTTGCTGTGTTGCTGCCCGTAGATATACACGGGACTGTTTTTACAGTATTTACTAATGAAATAAAGTACAACTTCCAGAGGAACATTTGCAAACAGCCAGGCTTATTTTCTATTCAAGCGTTACTCTTCTAGTATTACGTTGCCTATTTTACACCCAGTAAGAATTAAACAAAGACGTACAAAAAGAGAAATTTGCTTCCACTGTTGTACTTGTTTTTGTTCCCCAAGAGACTTGTGCAATCCTGTCACATTCATCCAAAAACTGCATTACTCTACAACAAAGTTCACTTATCAGCACAGCAACTAAAGATAGTAACTGGCACAAAAATAGAACCAAACCCTTCCTAAGGGTATTTCTCTAAAGTGTCTGGGATGGCTTCCTTCCCCACAGAAAAGTGTGTGCAAGGAAATTATATGATATTAGAAGTTAGCTTATGCAAGATTTGTTTCTAAATAAAACCATGGAAAAAACCCTACCACCCATCCCACAGGGAACTGTGGGTAAGAGCGAAGAAGTTGTATAGTAAGCTCTGCAAAGGCTTCAATGAAGTTCAGACCTGCTACAAGATTTCTACAAATTATCTGAGCTAACCAGTTGCTGGTACACTTCACAGAGAGTTGGCAGAATGGCATTTCTCACCAAATGAAAAAGCCAAAATGATCTGGCATAAGAACATCTCCGTTGTACAGTTCTGCTGTTTGTTTTTTGTTTTATCTCCCATTTCCTTATTAAGTTAATGATAGGGAAAATTAAAGATTAATCACTCAACTATTTTTCTGAAGTCATATGAAACCGCAGCAGGCAAGCAGAATGATTATATCACTCTAATTAGAAGGTGTTTTTCCTTGAAACTTTCTTACCCCCAAATGAAATTACCACACTGTAAACTGAGTAGGTTATGAAAAGACTGTAGGTGGAACACAGAAGCCTGTGGCGTATTTACTCAAACTGGTAAGCGTGAAGGATCTCTATAAATCACTTTCAAAACTCAGGGTTATATTTTCTATACTAAGGTTAAGAAAATTAATCTTTCAGGCAGCAGGTGAAAACAAGCAGAATTATGCTGGGGCCTTTCCCTTTATTCAATATCAACTTTGAGCTACTAAAGCTTCCTAGGGAATCACATTTTCTCAATGGGTCAAGTCACTAAGGAAACAAAGCAAACTTTATCAGTGCTGCACAACTCTACATTCCAGGAATTCCTAGCACTTGGCATCTATATACCACACCAGAGCCACAGGATCCACTCACCCTCTCCTTAGGAAAGCTACCATGACAGGCTATGAAACTCTCAGTAGGGTCCCCAACTTTTCACAAAGTTGGCAATACAAGGAGGTACTGGCCATTTCAGTGTGAGGTCTACTGAAGAACAGGGCAGTAAGAAAATACATTTACTATAACAATACTTTGGGAAAAAAAGGAAAAGACAGCTCCTCTTTTGGCAAGTTCTATCTTATTTATCACAAACCAGCTAAGAAAAACACTTAAATCACCTTGTAAAACAATATGTATAGATAGTAACAAAAAAAAGCCAACAAACAAAACCCTCAAATGCAAAACACTGATTGCAGAATGAAGACAAATTGCACCTAGTCATTACACTAAATTATGATTTTATTTGTAGACACTCTGGCCTAATATCTACAACTTAAAGAGGGAAAATGTAGGGAGCCTATAAAATGGAATTAATTAGATGAAGGACATTATATCAGCAGCAATATGCAATTCCACTCTATATATGGCTACCTTTCAATTTTAAAAAAACAAACAGATTACATCTGTATGAAAGTCAAAACAAGGTCAATCTAAAACTGTGAGGCACTTTGTCACACAGTATGGACTGTTATGCAGAAGAAGGCAATGAGTTGTCTTTACCACTCCGATATTTAATTTGTAAAGTATTCCTACAGAGGTGTTTAGTAAGAAAGTGTCCAAGACTTAAATAGCAATTAACTTGGGGCTTGATACATGCTGATCTTGATAAGGTGAAACACAGCTGAACAAATACAGGTATGACAAAGGGAACAACATCCTAACTTTCCGATGTCTTCATGAATTTATAGTTCATGTCCCACAAAGAAAAAGGGGCAAACTGGTAGCACTAAGCCCTGCTCAGTGAAAAAACAGCTTTCCACTGCTTTTCTCTCATTCCCCTGAAATTTCTAAGTCAGGTGAAAGGATTATTGGTGACAAAGAAAGAACTATAAAAACAAACAAACAAAGCAACTAAACCAAACTTGCCAAGTGCTCCTAGAATTCAAAAACAGGGCCTCTACCTTTTCTGTTACCTTCCATATAGATGAGGTGATAGGGTAACTCAGGTAAATTAGTTTTTAGATTAGCACTGGAATATCAATAGATAAAAATGCCAATTAATAGCTACATAGAATTTGCAAAAACTTAACTCATGGCAATTATTTCCTAAGTTGCTTTATAGTTTATATTTTCAAATTTGCTTGTCAAAAACTTTAAGATCATCATTAAATATGGAGAAATATTATTCCTCCTCTTCCTGTCACTGACAGCACAAGAAGATTAAGCACACATTACTTATATGAACTCAAGTTCACAGCTGTTATGATACAGCAAGAGTATCTCCAACTGTTGCAGATTGAATCCAATTCTCCCAACTGCATTTGAGCTCTAAATGCCTGAAGCAGCAAGCTCCCCCTACACTAAGCAGGCAGTTGCAGACAAGCAGTTGAAATTACACACCAAATGAGACACAAAACATCCAAACGTTTGGGAATGAGATGTCCAAACTACTGATAAAATCATGAACAACATGTAGTGCCTAGTTTTCTTGAGCCTCTCCTCAATGTCTAATCATTAAGGATTTTAATCAGCTTTTATTCCACCCAAGTAAATGGCTACTACAGTGCACCTCACTAGCAATATATCTGCTGAGAAAAGCCCAAGAACTTACTTCTTGGATATCAGCTGATCCTACTTCAGTCCCCTTCATAAGAGATACCCCACACCTCCGGGGAGAATTACATTCTTCATCCGCCAAAGACTGCTCCTCAGATTTCCAGGAATCTGTATCACATACATGAACAGAAATTATTGTAATTCCAGAAGTGCAGCAGTTCGGATCACATAGTTCTCATTATTAGGACTGTCTGCAAGAAGTCAGATAGCTTTTAACAACCATTATTACAACTGTGTCCTTTTCTGGTACTGTCATTTAAAACTTAGAATGTGTTTAAAGTGACACATTACTACTCCTGAATGCAGCTGTCTCTCAATTAATGTAGATAAAGGTTAACTGCTAAGGCAGCTAAAGTATTCAGAAATGACACTGAAGACTTTAAATTTCCCACCAGAGGTAGGCATAATGATTTCCCATTTATTGCATTAAGAAACATACAGATTACACAACCAAAACCAACCAACAATCAGTCTCAGATTTAACATCATTTCAGAAAAGCAAAATCCCCAGAGCTTTTAAGATGGAGAAAAATTTATTCATGTGCTCATTCTAGAGGAAGAAGGACATAGAGAACCCCCGTGAGATGGATGAACAAACAGATATACAAGACAGAACTACAATACTAGGCAAAACCCAAAGAAACAGAGACTGAGAAGAGCATAGAAAGAACACAATAAGGAGAAATAAAGTAAACCAACCTAAAGTATAGGGAGAATACACACGACAGTTTTGAAATCTCAGTTATGTGCACACAACAAAAGCAAAAGAACTGCAGGACATAGCACTTAACTGAAACGTATATACTTAAAACATATTATTTATCAATTTGCACTCCTGACACCTTTTGAAGGTACTTGAACCCATTCTGTATGTGCCACATGAAACAAAGGTGTCTTTGATAAACCCATCTCCACCAACCAGCTACAGCAACAAGTGAAGGCTAAAGAGGAGTATGAGCACTGTTTATACTCTGCTATAGCATCAGTGAACAGTACAGTGTTGTTTACTCCTCTCCATTTCAATGTCATAAGGGAATCACTGTGAAGCCTGCAAACCTTAAGTATTGGCCAGAAAGGAAGATGCAACAGGTTCAACTGTCCCTTGGTATCAGCTGGCAGCAGTGGGCGAGACCCAGGTGGTTCAAAGCACTTCTCTCCTTGTCGGCAGAGCCAAGTGCCGTGCCAGTTGCTGTTCCACGAGCAGAGCAGCACCCAGCCTGAAACCGCGCCTAACTAACTCTACATCAACTCCTGCGCCAAGTCCCAGTGCAGAACTATTAAGTTTGTAGCTTCCTATTTCAGATAAATACAAAGACCATGTACTGGGTCAGCACAAGAATAAAGATCATATCTTAGACCAGAAAACAGTCCCCAGTGGTAGTAACTTCACATAGTTTTATGGGAAAAGCATTGTCCAAGAGAGCATAACAACAGATCCCAAGCTTAGCAAGGAACATTTACTTAGATTTAACAGCATGAACAAAATACCTACAGCACACAACTCATTCAGCTGCACTGTCCATTTTCAAAGGGAAGGCAAAATACAGCTGCAGTGATAAGCCTCTGGCACAGGGGACAAATTACAGGCATGGCACATAGCTGAGATCCCTGGACACAGGAGCAGACATATGTTGGGCTGACCAGAACCATGTTCAAACACAGAATTCTGCCCCAACATCCTCCAAGAATTTCTAGAGCACTTTCATCCTGTATTTTGCGAACTGTCTCCTAACTCACATTTCTTATTTCCTTTATTCAGGACATATAATTTATGCTTAAGTCACATCTCTGGGGAAATATTTTATACTCTGCTTTACTCTTGAGAAAAACATTGACTTTAACTCTGATCCTTGTGTTGGTCCAGTGACTCACACCTCACATTCTACAAGTTTACCCTTATACTTCTAATTTCAGGGTCAGGTTGTTAATGCAGGAACCAGTTCTGCTTGCCTATAGGTAGGACACTGCACCCATCCCAAATCCCCTGCAAATACAGGGAAGGCCATTTTTTACTTCCCATTAGTCCTTCCCTCATTTAGAGCTCAAACACACAACTGGGACATAAAGACTCTCAAAATAATTAGCACAATCATAATGTTTGTCCTTCATCCCCATCAGATCAAAACAAATACAGCCTCCGATCACAACACTATTGTAACTTAGCGTGCTCCACAGTGAACTGCACAAGCCCTAGATGTTGCAGAAGAGTCTGCAAGGGTTCAGCTTACACATTCTTACCTATGAGGTTGTGCAGCGCATTGATTACTCTTGTTACAAAGGTACTTGAACATTACCAGAAATTAGTTCTAGATGAAAGAGAACCTCTACATACTACGTGAGGCAAAACATCCGCAAAGGTGCACAGAAAGCAACTTTGTTAACAACACCATGTTCTAAACTAATTTAGAAAATGCTTGTTTATTCACAGCACTACACAAGTAAAACTTAACACCAACATTTAAAGAACAAAACTAGAGTTCATGTGCAGCAAATGCACTAACCTTTGCACACATACTGACTGGGGCAATACACCTACTCAAGTTCCATTCTTCATTTATTTCCAACAGCCTCCCCTTTTCTTGGGTGTGACCAGGCTTATGAAATGAGGGAACAGAATTAGGCTGAACATCAGTAGCTAAACACTTGCTTGTTCCCACCACTTGAAATTAAACACTCTGACGTATCAGGTAAAATGTGGACATCATACTGACAGGGCCATGAACCTGAATCTTGTTAATGTTAACTTGTATCCTCATCACCCTGAAAAGGTCTCTCCTCCCAACTTTTCAGAAGCAGAAGCTACAAGAGACTAATAAGCACATGATAAAAAAACACCCACCAAGTTAAAAGAGAGGCACAATTCAGTCCTACAAAGCAAGGAGAAAGCATTAGACTGACCAGTGAAACAAGATGAGAGAGAGGGTTTTACCAGCACAAATATCCTAGCTAAGACACTGTGGAAGCTCCACAGCGCTCAAAAAACTACTACACAGTAATCAACACTGACATGCCAAAGAATGCACACACTAGAAAATTCTGCAAGAGGAGAAGGCAGAGTGAGCCCCTCTGGAACAGCTAAAACAGACCTGCATGTGAGAAATGACAGGTAGGAGGAGGGCACAAAAAAAAAGTCAGAAGAAAACCCCACTGTTAACTTCAGGCATTGGGAACTTAGAATTATCCTTCTTCCTCACCTTCACCCCAAAGTTTTCAGCGTTAGTCACAAAGAGTTACTCTAAATGCTGCCCGCACACAGCCTTCCACAGATGCAAACAGGTTGTGTTTTACTGCATTTTACTCCTGACAGCAGAAATAACTGCCCGGAGATTACAGAAAAGGAACAGAAAAAGAAACAGGACACATATGAAACTGTTTTCTATTAAAAATCCTCCACTTTTCTGACGGTCAATAGCGAAGAAAATCCCTGGTGGATAAATATAGATTTTGTAATCAGCTAAAAATTAGAGCTATGAGTACGTCTCTTGACAGCTCCAAGAACAGCTCTCAGTTGCTTAGACTCACAGAAAGTTTATAATCAACTTGCTGCAAAAGCTTTAATTTAGAACATGTGTCACTTAGGAAAAATACTGAAGCAAGACCTGACTTTATTTTTCAAATGTCTTAACAACTAATCCCCTTGGGATTATGTCAGGCATGTCACATTAGGATGACTTGGGCTCACCTTGACCAGCGAGTATGTTAAAATGCAACTAAACCTGTCTACATTTCCACTCCAACTCATGCTTCTAAAATTTCAAATGGTTACAGAGGAAAAGCATCTGTGGATTTAACACTGATCAAGAACACATTATCAAGTGTTTTATTCAACATGAAATGTCATAGGCAGAAGCAGTCTTACAAATAACGTAAAATTCATTTTCTACACACCTGAATTCAAAAAAGAAGGGGAAACTTTTCTGCAGAAAAATCTATTTGCTGTGGTAGGCTGCTATTGTAAAAGGTATATTTATACAGTACAAGCTTTTGGTGCAAAGGATTACATATGCAAATGGCTGAGTTAATAAACTAGAGCTGAGAATGAGCTTTTCCTGTTCCTGTTAATTTATGGCCCAGCACCACATTCCTTTCACGCAATGCCATAATCTTCAGAGAATGAGTTCACATTATCCTCCTCAGAGTAATCTAGGAATGCAGATAGAAAGAACATCAGCCATCACTTTCATAAGACTCTCCCGCTTTACCCTCAAGGGTTTAGGTGACTGATAAGGTTTTAGATATTATTAAAACTTCAAACATCCGTTCTTGGCTGCTACTACCCTCCGAGCACACAGCTTCCTGCCAGCGGGTACTTGTACCAACACTAAAGCCTTCACAACATTGATTCAACCAATACTGCACGTCCAAACCACCACGTGGTTCTCCAATCCCCTGCTCACCTTGTCACTCCTCAACTGCTGAAATGCAAGAATATGCAACTTCCAGATCTGTCCTTTATCCCAACAATAAAATAAGGAGTTTGGGAATACACCAGCTGCACCAGAAACCTTTTTGTACAATACAAACATTGGCACAAGAAGAGTTCAGGTATAAATCCCCCTCTAGACATGTCTCAGCCACAACCCAAAACTTGGCTTTCACTCCCCCAGTTGAATGCCTGCACCCATGTGGTGATGCCATCCATGTTTTGACCACTGCTTTCAACAGAAGAGGCTCAGTCCAGGAGCTTCTGCCACCCAGGAGAGCCACCACATTCAAATCACTCCCCCAAATCAGCAAGATAACCTCTTTGGAAAAGGGGACCCTGCTCAGGCATCTCATTCCAGGACAGTATTTGCAACTGCAAATAACAAATGGATTGATACCTTCACCTAGTTAGACCCAAGACTTAAGCCTCTATAAAAGCTAAGCTGCAGAGCAGATCTCTCTCTCCATGTCCTGCTGTAGAGGTGACCGAGGCACCTCTGAGGTGACAGAGGACACCTTGCATGGCCTTTTCCTGCAAGTCGCACAGACAAAGCAGGTGCCAATTCTGGGCTACGAGCATCAGGGCAGCTGCAGGTCAGGCATCTGCACACTCCAGCCCTTAGGCCACCCTGGATGTTTTGCCTCCTCCTTCTGTCAACTGTACAGAAAGTACAAACATGCTCCTGGCACATTTATCTTCACTCAGCTTTCTGAAGAATCAGTGAAATGAATCACATGTGGCACTTGTATCTATTCTACTAAAATAAACAAAACTCAACCACAGGATCACTTTTTAGTATTCAAAGCACTCATGCGCTGATGGACACAGCCCTGATGAAAATACTTGCTCAGATGACAACTCCTCCCTCTGTGGGCTTTAACAGCTCCTAACCCAATGCAGGGTCAGGGCAGTTACCTGGCTGCAAATGCACCTTGAACATCACATCTGTCTTCAGTTAGGGGAAGGGGATTCCAGTACAAAAGCAGCATTAACAAAATAACTCAGAAAACTACAACAGCAATATACCAGGTCTCTATAAGTAGATTTGTAACTAAGAATAAGAGCTATTAATTAGTTTTCAATGGTAACAGCAAAAAGCTAATGATGTATTAGGAGCCACTGACACTGCATTTAACATTTAGTATTTCCCTCATTTCTCACAAGGTGACAGACAGACTTACAAATTCATGATATGACACAAGAGGTCTCAACACACAAAAACTATTACCAACTATATTAACCTCATCGGGAAATCTATCCAGAAAGTGAATCCAATAGAAATTAATCTTTAACCAGACCTTTTGACAGTGAGCTCATAAGTAATGTTTCCATTCCCAGTATCTGTACGAGTTCGAGTTACAACAACGCTATGGACAACAGCCATAAAGAGGTAGCACGCATTTTAACATGTGTATATTAGGTTTAACTTTAAGAGCCAAGTTTTTGGTGGGAGAGGGGAGTTATCTTCTGCAGTCAACCTTTTTAAACTCAGCCTTCTCCATTCAAACAGCTGGCATATAGAAGAGCTTAAAACATAAAAAGCAAAGTGACCTATTGTGTTTTGACTCAAACTAGCTACAGAAGTAACCTTCAAGGTTACCTTGCCCTATGTGCGGCCTCAGGAAGGAAAAAAACCACAGTTTCAGCAAAGGAATTTCTTGCCTGGCTGGAGGCCACACCCGCCACAACAACTGATGGCAGGAAAGCATTTGGGTTCACAACTCTACCCGTAGCACCCAGCCGGAGGCGAAGCAAAACTTTCTCATTTTCGGAGAAGAAAAGAAACTCTTGCTCAATAAGTAGCAATTATGCTGCAGAATTTATATGCTGAGCACGGCTGAATGTAGGAGCACCAGATCAGTCAACCATAGCTTTAGTGCTTTGAGTATGATTAACAGAATGAACTTTCAAAGGTCAATTAAATGTCAACACATTTTAAAGAGATATTCTTCTTAAGCTGGGGTGATGTATAACAACAGTACCTTCCAGAGCTGCTGTGCACTTTCACCTCAAAATTTTACCCATCTTATACTTACATGTGCAGATATAAAGATGATAACTAATTAACCTTTGATAGAAAATAATGGCTATTTACGCTCCTGGCTTTTCTATCACTAAGCCGTCTTTATTACTTGTGTCTAACCAAGTTCACAGAGACACTTGCCCCAAAATTTCATTTCAACTGTCGAGGGTGTGAGCAAAGTGAGAAGAAAAGGAGCAAGAGCAGTTTGAAAGTCTAATAACTTACTAAATGAAAATGAGAAGAGGCTTTTGATATGCAATTGAGCTGCCTCGATGTAAATCTGGAGGAGGATTGGGGGGGGGGACGGGACCGTAACTGAATTAATTATGAACGCATTAATCATGACTTTAGGCAGCCCAGTGATTTATCTCTTCACTTCTAAACATTTCTGACAATTGAAACTTCAGCTAACTAGCTCAAGACATCTTAAACGCGGAAAAGCTGAACGCTCAGTACGATTCATTTAAGCCACCCCTCAAAACGGACGCTCAAATCATTAGCTAGTTTAAAAGTTAAAAAAAAAAAAAAAAAAAGGCATCCATCTCAGTACAAACTAAAAGGATCAAAATCCCGACCAAGGCCTCACAACAACACCATAATCGTTCTGACATGAGCAGTATTTATTCAAAACCAGAGCTAAAGAATAATTTGAGAGTTGGGAAAAACCAGCAGAGAGCCGCACTCTGTGCAGACGCCAGAAAACGGGCTGGAGAGTTTTCCTTCCACAAGAGCAGCGGTCCCGCCACCTCTTCACAGGTAGGTTTGTAACTCCACGCAATTTTAGGAAGAGTTTTTTAGGAGGTTCCCGCTCCGGCCCTGACAGTCCCGCCAGGTTTTGAGCCAGGTGCCGCGGGTTGCGCACGGTGACGGCTCTCCCTAGACTGGGGCCAGGGCGGACAACCTTCTAAGTTCCTAAAAAGTTTCCAGACGCGGGGGCTGCCTGACCCCCACTGGCTCCGCGGGGGCCGCCGGGCGGGGCCGCCCCGTCCTGCTGCACCTGCGGCCCCGGCCGGAGCCCCGGGAGCTGCGGGCGCAGGGGGCAGCGCAGCGCGGCCCGGCCCGCAGGTGCCCCGGGACCCCCGCCCGCTCCTTACCTGGACGGGTCCCGCCCAACTTTCCCACTCCGGGCGAAACTTGCGGCAGGCAGCGGGCCCACTCCCGACGGCCACCTCCAGTCCAGTCCAGTCCAGTTCAGCCCGTCCCGTCCCGTTCCGCCCCAGCCCCCCGCCAGCCCGGCCACAGGGGCGGGGAAAGGGGGCGGAGGAAAGCAAGCCCGCCCCGCGCTAGGCATTGTACGCCCCCGGAGCGCCCTTCCCAGCGGTTGAGGCGGCGTAGGCTCCTCCTCCCCTCGCCATGTTCTTTGTTTCTCCCGCTTTTCCCGGCCGTTCCCGGTGACGCCGCGGCCGCCCCGGCGGGGCCGGCGGAGCGGAGCGGGGCCGCCCCGGCCGCAGGTGACCGAGCGGCCGCCCCCGCCCGAGCGCCGCCCCCCCGCCGGAGAGGATCCCGGCCCGCTCCGCCAATGGGCTCGGGGCAGGGGGCGCCCCGGCCAATGAGGCGCCGGGGGAGCGCGGAGAGCCCCGCGCGGAGCCAATGGGGCGCGGCCCGGCGGGCGGGCCCGCCTCCCCCGCGCGGCGCGCGGCGCGGGGCGGCCGGCGGGGGCAGCGCGCGGGGCCGGCCGGGGCGCGCCGGGCTCGGTGCGGGCTGCGCGTCCCCGCGGGGCCCCCGCGGCACGGCCCGACCTGCCCGCCTCGCCTGCCCGCCCGCAGGCTTGTTCCGGGAGGCGGCAAGCTAGGACGGAAGAAGGACTTGAGGACAAGCAGAGTGATGTCCCCGCTGGCCGTCCGGAGAGAGGAGTTGGTAGAGACCAAAAGCCTCCCTTGACTCGCCCTTACGTCAGTTTTGGATTGTAGGGAACACCAAGTCCCTTATATACCCAAGCAGCGAGCAGAAGAAATGGTAGCGATAACTCAGAGGTGAAAACCGCTACTTGGGGTCTCCCATGTCTATCGTGGAATTACCACGATTTGAGATCACCCAGTCCGACCGTCCCCCTGGCGCTGTAACCCTAAACCACGTCACCCAGCAGCACAACCGGAGACTTCTTGAGCACCTCCAGGGGTGGTGGCTCCACCATCTCTCTGGGCAGCTATTCCAGTGCCTGCCCACCCTAACAGTAAAAAATCTTTTTCTATTATCTAATCTGAATCTCCCGTGTCTCACCTTAAGGCCACTTCCTCCAGTTTTCTCACTATGTTATGCTCATTTGGTGACCGACAAGTATGCACCATTCGGTCCTACCCTGTAAGTCACAGTTATGCACCTCAAAACTGGATGTTTATTGTTTATTCTCAAAATACATATTTTTATTGCTTGGTGCTTGAACTTCTGTCATTATTCCAGTCCTCAAGTTCAGGCAAACCCTTTTCCAGGCTATCCTGATCTTTCTAGTGGCTGTTTCTCCCAGCTGCACCATCAGGGAATGTCACTGGTACACTCCGTAATTAAGTGCATGGATGGACATGTTAAACTTTAGGTAGGTGTGATGCCCGATCCTTCTGGAGCTTCTTTCTGTGAAGGAGTACTCACTCTGTGGCATCTTTTAGCCAGCTTCTTACCCATGCTGCAGCATCTCACCAACCCCTGTAACAGTTTTCTGTGAAATTATGTACCAAATGCCGACTGAGATCTAGTCATGCTGAACCTCCTGCCTTCTCCTTATTCAGGAACCTTCCTTTGCTCACAGAGGGTACTGGGTTTGCTTCACAAAATACACCTTTGGTAAAGTCCTGTTGCATTTCATCCCACTTTCCACTTACTTGCACCTATTTAATTGTATTCTCCTTACATATCCTCTCAATCCTTAGTGACTTATGGCAGTAGACAGATAGTCTGCAGTTGTTGGTGCTGATTTTGAATGCTGGCAGTAAAAGCACACCAGTGGGTACCCCATGTGGGCTTCCTCCTGGGAAGAACATCTGACTCTTGCCCTTTGATGACGATTTCCATGGAAGAAGTCCTATGCCAGTGATATAGCAGAAATAGAGGCTAATTCCTGCTTGTATGCCATACGCTGTGTCTTGTGGCCGTGGAAGACTCATCAATATTATGATTAACAAAAATAGATTTGGCTAACTTGGATTTTTCTCCCATACATGGCATGAATGTCCTTCTTTCTCAGCCTTTAGTCTTGAGAGACGAATATCCATGTGTAGGCACCCCTCCTGTGCATCTCAAAGCAGAGCCTGGGCTTAGATTTTTTTGCTGCATTTCTATTTCTCAATTAAGATCTGACCTACTGATCTGATTTGGTACTTTTCTGTTGTCTGCAGGTTTTAGCACAATGTTCAGGTGTTATTATTGTTTACAAGGCTTGCATTTCCATCACAGCCAGACATGAGTCCAGGGACAGAGCCTAGCTGTGCCATTGTGGTACAAATGTCTCATCAAGGATAAACCTGCCCCCAACAACCCACAGCTCAAGTTGGGCAAGATGTAAGGGATGCTAAAGGACCAATGACATCTAGTATTTATACTGGAATAGTTACCTAAGAATTAAACCAAATTTCAGCAGCAGAGCAGGGCAAAAATTTCGGAATTGCTCATATCCATACTGCATAAATCCCTCCTGCAAAAGCCCACCTTCACAATATGTGGGTGAAGTAAGATGCTGGTCACAGCAGATACATAGTGGTCTGCATTGCCTTTATGGTCTACCTCTGACTGACCCAGGGTAATTGGCCATGTTCCTCATAACCAGTTTCAAATGTGAGGAAAACTTTTCCTAAGCCACTTTTACAGGGGAAGAGGGTTGTGTAAGTGTCATATCTCACTACCGCCATCGACTAAGGGCAGAAATGGGCACTGCTGCTTGGCTGACATCTGGTAACCCCATCAGAGGTGATCTGGTAACCCCATCTCACCAGGCTTTAACACCCAGATGGATCAATCAGAAGGCTGAGTTAGCCCAATCTTGCTGGCCTTTGAAGACCTGAACATTACTTGTTTACACTTAAAGTAGATTGGTAAACATATAAAATTTGGTCACATATTTAAAATGTGCAGGCCTATATTTATTACCTTTTTTCACTCACATTTTTTTATTGTAATATCTGTGAGTGAAAGCTATTAGACCTCCAAATGAAATGTTCTTTGAGTTAGAAAAAAAATGGTGTCTACTTTGTTAGGGGCATATCTCTTACAAACATGGTAAGTCAGTGGTGCTCTTGTAGTGATTAATGGAGATGCCATTCAGAGTTCGTGGGGTGGAGGGGGTTGGGGTTTTTTAATTACCAAGATAAACACCTTATCAAGTCCATTGCTCAAAGACAAAACAACTGTGTTTTACTTACTTTCACTGCTGTAGTGAGATGAAAAAGTGGTGATATATTCTCCCCAGAGGTCATCATAGATACAAATAAGGTTGTGGATCTAATATATATACACAGACTGGTGGACAAAGCCCGGGGTTTATTGTACTGTAAGAGAAACTGAACAGAAGGGAAGGAGGAGATTAAACAAGGCATTTGGAAAGAAGAGGTATCTACCTTACATGGCATCTGGTTTGCAGTAGAGCTGCTGGATGGGAGGCTGAAAGGAACAAAAAGCACAGTCATTTAATTTAATTTTTTAATGAAGGACAAACACACTGCAATATTAAGAGCAAAACCAGTAATATCTTCTTGCCTCTTCTGATCCAAACTCAAGAAATGTGTCTCACATCCCTTTTGAGCCAATACTCATGCTCTCACATATTATTTCCACCAGAAAACCAAGTCAAGGGTAGAGCTGAGAGCTTCAATATTTTTTCAGTACTCCTAGCATTCTTCCAGTCTATTTTCTATCAGAAAGATTGATTCCTCATGTTTCCCTGAGTCAACATATTCCACCCTTCCCTTGCAGCTCTGACCACTTGTCTTTGCCTCTTATCTGGCTTTTCCCAGTCACAAACAAGCAACACATTCTGGCTGATGTTCTGTTTCTGTGTAGCATGGCCTATATAATCTGAGGCTTTGGGTGAAATTAATATTACACCATTTTTCTTACTCTAGAAATGTCTGTACTAAAAAAGTGACAAAGTTGGGCACCCCTCCAAGCAACACATTTCAGCAGTACAAAATGATTTTCTGTGTAGTCCAACTTTCAGAAGAGCTCTTGGTTTTATAATGTCTAGCACAAGAGGATCTGATGTGGGTTGGCTGATAGATACAACCATAATGAATCTGCTTAATGAATAATGCTAAGATTGGGCAGTTCTGCCACTTCATTTCTGACTGAAACAATAATTCAGAAAAATACATTGTTCCAAAATTCATTTTCTTCTTCACTGTAATGACGCTTTTTCATCTGCAGGAGATGTAATGTGAATATATAACATTTGGACCAGAGAGGTTATATCTTTGTCCTCCACTATTGTCTTCAGCGCTGGAACACAGCAATGGGTTTCTTTGAAAGCACAGTAGACAGCTTTTTAAAGTGGCCTCTCTGGTAAAGAGGACAGCAGCAGATGTCCAATTCAGTACTTCTATCATGCACTCGGTGAGATACAATTAAAGAGAGGTATGTAACCTTTAACCTTCCAAAAACATGATCAGAGAAACTGGAATATTGTCTTGCGTGTGAGCTTTAAAGTAAAATTAACACAGCTTAGAAAATACTTGAAAAATACAATTTTACAATTTAAACAAGTGATGTTTAGACTTCAGATCTCAGCTATAATGAAATACTATTCTAGACTGATAGGGTTCAATTTAGTGCCTCACAGAGGTACCCATGATATATATCCCTCCTATTACCAGTTACCCTCTTCTCTCTCCATAATTATTAATACCACAGTTTACCTCCATATAGCATAGTAGAAGAAGTATATGCTAACAAAAAATACCTGAGTTCCCTAAGAAAATGACTATATATGATGTATTGACCATGACAGCATACGCTTGTCATTTCTGGTGAGCTTCATGGGACTATGCAATAGTTAATTCCAGAGAAATGCTGTGGTTGAAAACGATAAAATAAAATAAAATAAAATAAAATAAAATAAAATAAAATAGAATAAAATACTATAGCCAATTTTCAAAAGATGCAGAAGCTCTGTTTTCAAGCCTTGTTGCCAAGTCATTTGCAACTTACATTTGAAACAACAAAACCCTAAAGAATAATGAGCAAATCAATGTACAGATACATGCCATATAGCTTGAATGCATGTGTTTGCTTCACAGTAGGTGGTGTTACAGCTCTTCTTTTACCCTAACCTAGTAGCTTTGGAAGAGGGTAGGGATTTTTCCAGTAGCTGTTTTGAATTGCATTCTGCTATTGTCTGATAGCATCACTAGCTGAAACCTTAGCCATGAAGTCAAAGTTAAGCCAGGCATGAGAAAAATCTTTAGTACTGAAGGCCAACAATAAGGGCAACGTGACTTTGAATTGCTGTTTAAAGAACGAAGGGCCCGGTTTTTGCCCTTCTGGTATCAAAGGAATTTTCTCCTTAAGCCGTCTTGCTAAAGACAACAGGACTATATAGTTAGTGCCACTTGAGATTAGTAAAAAGCAAAAAATCTAGTAGTAAGAGGCAAACAATTACAATTAGAAATACTTCTAATAAATGTCTTTGAAGACAAAGAAAGCAGTTCTCCTGGTACAAGATATTACATAAATATATACATTTAAAGCAATTTATATTTGTAATACTAAAAGAGAACAGTAAATGTCTGTAGCTCTTTGCATCTTCTACCAGAAATAGACCAGAAAATAGTAAATGTATAATTCCCTAACAAATTAAAATTTGGAGTAGAGGTCAATACAGAAACAAGAGAGGGGAGAACATGAAATACTGTATTGCAAGAACTATTATTTACTCATTTTTGGACAGTTCTGTGGTGGTAAATGTGTGTAGCATGAACAGACGCACTGTGCATGAGCTTGTAAACTGTGTACATTGGGGAGATGCCATCAAACAGCATGAACTAACAATTTTGGTTTGCAAGACAAGCTGCTACTATCACACGAGTTTTGTAAGGCTCCTCTTCTCTAGCTGAATGTGTGGGACAAGAAAGCAAAGTAATTAGTCCATATCCTTTGCTTTTTTCTGAGATAATTTTTCTCATTGGCTAGAAGTCTTTTTTTTTTTTTTCTCAAAAGATACTTTCAAGTTTCAGGTTTTCTGTGCTGTTTCCTACAACATTTGTACAGTAACTACAGCATAAGGAGCAAATAAGTAATGCCACAATATTTTATCACATTATTACTTTGGTAATATTAAACCATTGAACATGTCATTCATGATAGTATTATTTTCTATAGCAAATTACCAGGAAAAGCAAACATCAGCATTTTTCTTAAAAGAGTAGCTGGTGGAGTGTAGCTAAAGATTGTATCGTCCAGGGACAAAGAATTACAGGGCATAACTGTAATTCTTATATTGCATAATATGAGTGCTTGATTTTGTGGCTTTCTTTTAATGTAGCTTTTAAGTTTCTTTAAAAATTGGAGGAGGAAACCGCAAATTCATCATGACATTGGCACATTGGGGCTGAAATGTTTAGGCACCCCATTGAAACCACACCTGCTTGAAGCAGCTTTGTTTGGTTTTAGCAGTAGCAGTTTGTAGGAGGACCAGCACAAGAACAGGTCTGCTCGGTGGGTTTCAGTGATAGTGGCGGCCACAGAGGATTCAGGGAGCTTGGCTATCACTCCAGAACCTGCCACACTATTTTCATGTGACAGCTCTTCCATCTGTTCCTCTCAAGGGTGATCCATTGATCAACAGTGCTTCCCGAATCACCTGCCCCTGCCAGCTGCCCCAAATCTGCCTCATTCCTTCCATTTATTTTAATTTTGTAAAGTTCTTGGAGATCTGCTGATGCAAAACAATGCTGGAGAGGCAGGTGCTTTTCCCAAACACTGCCTGCAAAACAGATTGGAACAAAGAAAGAATGAACCAGAAATAGGACCAAATCTGCCTGATCAAGTGACGAGCACCAAGAACAAGTGAAACCACAGATAGGAGATCCATATCCTCCCACTACACTGTAGAACAGGTAACAAACCTGTTTTTCAGGTCTTGGTAGTTGCAGTAGTAGAGATGCTGTGAATTTCTGTCTGTCTTTCAGCTGTCTGCAACAGCAAATACATTTTGTGGGTGATTGCATATTTTCAAGCTAATCATCAGGAAAGCTCTGGAGCACAATGTTGCTTTCCTGCAGAGATGCTTTTTAATTTAGTCCTGGTACCCGATGGCTCTCAAACACTAAAGGGTCTAGAGATCCACTGTGAAGAGGCAAGGTTGTGTGTCTGTACAGAGAGAAAGGACACAACTGGTGTTACATGAAAGACCCCTTTCACATGAGCTGCATGTCCATCCAGGCCTGCTCATCCCACACTCATCTTCACGTCCTACCCTCGCTTCCACATCCCACCATGCTTCTGCATCCTGCCCTCATCTCTGCATCCCACCTTTGTCTCTACATCCCACCCTTGTCTCTACATCCCGCCCTCATCCTCAGCCACCCAGCTTTTCATTTTGGTGGGCATTTCACCTGGAACAGCTCCAGAATGATGTGCTTGATTCTCATGATTGCCATAATAGTTTCATAGCAAGTTTCAAAAGTGCACTGAACTGACAGCACTGTTGTGCTGGAATAGCTAGAAAATTTCTGTACTAAGGCACTGCCTTAGCTTGCACTCCCATCTCCTAGAAGCCAGTTTTGTTAAAACACACAACTCAAAAACTGAAGTCTAGTAACATCGTAGTACATATACTTGAATAAAATCTGCATTTTTTTCCATCAGCTGAATGATTTAATACATGTGGTTTATTCAGCAAGGTTGCGAATGAGCTGCTGTAACAGTAACTTAATGATGGCAAGCTCTGAGTTTCAGGCAGTGCTTTTTATAGCAGGTCATTGCTGTCTTCAGTGTTTGAGACAAATACTGGATTCATTGGGAGATCTTTCAGCAGAAGGATATGTTGAAAAGCAGCTCTGTCAAAGTGACTTTGCTGCTAAACATTTTCTAGTAGTCATAGAATCTGAAATCTGATTTATTAATTAAATCTTATCAGCACACGCACTAAAGAAACCTGCATGGCTGAACTATGCCCTTCTTAAGTGAGATTAAAGGACATGACAAAAGTTTGTAATAGTATGCCTCAGCCCACATTTCCTGTAAAGGATATAACTTGTTATTTTTCAAAATATGCTGAATATATTTTCTTTATATCTTGGTTTATTATGACCCGTGGGAGCAACTGTAAAACTGAAGCATGCAAAAACTAAGTGAAAAAAATAACTGGGTTACACAGGAGGAGCTGGCATATCCTGACTGTATTATTCTCCTACAAAGGAATAGAAAGGTATTTGGCCAGATTTTCTCCAAAAGGGACAAAAACTTCAAAAGAATCTTTGCTTAAACATTCATTGAGTAATTTTTCAACTAAATTTATCAAGCTAAATGACACATTGAGAGAAATAGAGTATGTCTTAGCATGAACAAAGGAATAAAGAAAACCCTGTCAATTAGCAACATGTAGCTGAGAGCATCATCCTATGACATTTCTATGAGATAGCTGTAAATAGTGCCTAGTCCCCCAGTATGAGACAAACATCTTGCAGCCTGCTCTGTGCTGGGTAATTACAATGCACTGAGCCTGTATGTTCAAATTTGTCCTTGATAGGAAAACAATTCCCCAAGCCCCAGCAGGTTCCTCTGTAACCAGACATAGGCAGCTTGGTGCCAGTCTCCCCCAAGCCCCAGGCTCACCTCTCCTGTCTTTCACATTTTGTTGCTGCTGTTGTGTTTTTGCACCAGTCTGTGCTTCTTCCTGTAATCTAGGGTGGTTAATGTGCAGCACTGCTTCCCCACTGGCAGACTTCTAGCCTTTGAAATTCATTTGAATTCCTCATGTGGTGGCACCAAGGCACATGGATAGTGGTGGGCTGGTGCTCTCTGAGGGACGTGAAGTGTTTACCAAAGCTGCTTTTTCCCCTTGCTGATCTGCACCTCTCTAAACCCCCAGACTGCCCAGAGAGACATCCTCCAGTGTGGAGCAGGCTGGAGGCTGGAGGCACCTCTGCTCTGCTCTGACTCTGCTGTGAGGTGAGCACCCTTGCTGAGTGCCATGTTCTCCCAGGGCTCCCAGGAACCCTGTGCCCATCACAACCTCACCGTGCCCACCTTCATCCCAGAATCTCCCAGTGCCTTTCCAGTTTCACAGAGACAGCTACAGTCCTTAACCCCTGGCCAAGGTGACAGCAGATTGGAAAGCACTGCATGCGGAACAGCAACATGGAGACAGCTGAATAAGTCCTGAATTACTCATTTCAGCAGTGGCATGTAACAAAAGCAGCATTGGTTGGTAGTGCAGTAGTTTACTGGGTGTTACTGTGGCATCAGGGTACTGCCTACCTTGGCTTTGACCCAGCCTGTGTAGTTACTGTTGGAGGGGGATTTGTGTGCAGCCCTTTGCCATCTCTCCTCTGCTAGAGAGCATTTTCTGGGCTTCTCTTATGCCTTTTTCTGATCCTTTTCTGCCACGCCAGAAAAAAAATGCAGGGGCCTTTTTCTGAGTACTCCTTTCTTATGTCAAGGAGCAGTCAGTTGTCTTTGGTTTCACCACCACTGCTATTCCAAGTCTGTATCTACTTCACACAGCCTGAGTAATGTGGTACTTTAGGCTTCTGGCACCACTTGCTAAGCCTCCTGATGGCAACAAGCCCACCTCCAATGTTGCACCACCTCCATGGTGCCATCGTAACCATGACCCAGCTGCTGCTCGCTTGCTCCCCCGTGGGAAGCACAGGCCTGGTTTTCCCGCTCTTTGTTCCCTGTGTGGAACAGGTGTCTCATATCCAGAGAGGCTCACTGCAGTTGTTCACCACAGTTGTGTTTGTTTTGCTTCAGCTGCCCCTGTTTCTGATCATGTCTCACTTTGGCTCTGAGGGTGTTACAAAAATTGGTTACAATGTCACCCCCTTGAGCACTGAATCAGTGGCAGAGGCTGCTGCCATGTACAGGGAACAGTCCATTTGCATCCTTCCTCAAGCATCCTCACGACAGTCCACCTTCAGAAACCACAGGAATATTGCAGAGCAATTAAATAGCTCCTGGCATTAAACATGAACATGCTCAGTATGACATTTTGCCAAGGGTGGATTGGGATTTCATACAACATCTCACTGCAGGTACTTACACACTCTGTTGGACATGAATGCTTGGCTAGACAATACGTCTTGCCTTGGAGGAACCAGCACAAAGCACCGATGCGCCAGCACCTGTGGGAGCAGATGGCTTGCCTACTTTCCTCCAGACATTAAGGCTCCAAATCCACAACACATCTCTTTCTCAGATTTACAAAAAGCTGCAGAGGAACTGTCTCCTGTCAAATTTCTTGTTTGGAGCTGGTGGGACCAGCTCCAAACTCAGCTATTCACATTGCATTGTTCATTTCTGAAAACTTATATCTAGAGTTTAAAACTAAAGGCTGAAAGTGGTGGGGAAAACCCAAGCAAACCACAGCATGTGTGACTAAAAGCAAGATGATAATCAGTGGTCCTTGAGGCCTAAACCCTTGTTTGTGAATCACCAGGGACTGGAATACAGATCCCATCAGTGGGCAGCAAGGCAACAGATTGTGTACAGGTGGTCCAGCAACACCAAACCTGGGGAGAACTGTAATACCAGAACTTTCCTTGACTTTCTGAAATCCAAGACAGTCAGTCAATACAGAAAGTATGCTGAGTGACCATTTCCAGCTCCAATAGGAATTTTCTCTGACCTTTTGACAACTACCTGCTGTATCACCTCCCCAGCTCAAAAAAAGGAGAGAATAGTTTCCTCAGTAGATAGCTCAGGTTTAAATTTAGTAGCTACTTTTAGAAAATACCTCAGGATTCTTGGACAGGCAGCTTTGTGCAAGTACTTCTGGCTATCACTGCTGTCTCCGTAGGGATGAGAAAAGGCTGTACTAAACAGGATAATAATAGCAACAGAAGAGTGATACTGCTCTTGTGTGCAGGATGGGTGAGATAAATGTCATCTTCCTCTTATTTGCCTTCATAAATCATCTCGCTTTCTCTTTTTTTTTACCTTAGGAGTGTTGATTTTCACCTTAAATGAAATGGGCAAAATATCATAAGGGAAGTCCAGCTATTAAAACAATCTGGTTAGACTTTTCATGCCCTTATTTCCTGACAACTGAAAGGACTTTGGATTTCATGCATAACAAAAGCTTTTGGTCCACAATGGCAAGAAAATTACTTATATTCTGTATATTTGTTTATGTGGCATTAGGTAATTCTGCTTTCAAAAAGCACTTTCCTGTACATATAAACACACCAAATCCCTAGTGAAGATCATCGAAAGAGAAATATAATTTTACCTTACTAAATAGGTAAGATAAATTTGCCATTTAGCGGATCCTTGCCGAGCCATGCAGGAACACTGTGGGTGTTTGGAATTCACTCCTATTGTCCCCAGGCTGAATTGCTTTGAAAAAGGTCACATGAGGAGGAAAGGAAGTTTTGACTTTCACATGCCTGTTATTGCTAAGGAAACCACTTCCTTGGTATTCACATATTCAGCATGTCTCCAGTTTTGGTACTCTGACAAATGACATCGTGCTGCTGCATTGAGTAACAAAGAAGGGTGGAGAAGGCTGTTAGACAACTTGACGTGTTTGAAACACCAGTACAGCTTTTGTAGGACTGTCAAACTTCAAGTAGGCTCTGTGAGAGTAAGCAGGGTCCTTTGCTAGCTGCAGATGCGGCACCTGGAATTTAGAAATGTTTAGAAAAGGTTTAGAAAAGGTTCTGGCCTACACCTCAGCAAGCTCAGGTGCAGTTTGGAAGTTTCCTGGGTAGTGATGGCAATATTCTTACACTTCTGTGGATACCCAGAGACAAATTTTCTAATACAAATATGCCGATGCTATTCTCTGCGTAGAATTTATTTCAGCTTTCAAGTACGTGCTTGCCTTTTCTTTGGCATTTGGATGTCAGGAACTGAGTATCCTTGGTATGTGGTGATTTCAAAGGTACTTGGATTTGAACTTTGGCTATGCAGGACTTTTCCCATTTTTCTCACATCTTACTCAAGAAATTAGAAAGAGTGACAAGCTACCATTGGTCAGGACTGAAAATCTCTACCAATATGGGGATTTTTGTAAAGAGGACTGAAGCAAAACTTCTTTGAAATTTTATGTGCAAATCTCAATCTGACAAGAGGAAAATGTATCAAAACTAGGCTTATTTCTACTCAGGGATAAAAAGCAGTCTAGTATACCTCAGGATACAAGTGGGCTTTACTGTAAATATACAATAGCTACTGACATTACTAGGACCAAGTGTGAGGCATGCACAAATCATAGGAATTGAACAGCTAAAGCCCTGCTCAATTTACTGAGAGGCTACTAAGCTTTTGATATGTCAAGATCTATTTGTCTAAATGTTATCTGTAAAGACAACATAATGTAGTGAACTGAGCCTGGGACTCAGGAAGCCAGAAATCAATATTCTAATCTTGGCCCTATCTCAGATGCATTTGGTAGCTCCAGAGTAGTTGCTTAATCTGCCTGCACGCTTGCCAGAGACAAAACAGTTCAAATATAATAAACTCCACTGAATTGCTGTGCAGATCAGTTCACAGCTTCTGTATAGTTCTTTGAAGAACTGAATTATTATATAAATATTACCATTACATGCAGGACTTCTCAAGGTTTGTCTCCAGGAACATACATACCAAGTATCTTTGGATTTGAGAATTCATTTCTAGCAGATGCCCTTGCCCCATAGAAGCTTGAAGCACAGCCTGGTGGCAGCCCAGAAGGCACAATGGCATCTGGCATGATACTGTCTTTTCCCCCCCTCCTTTTTCAGATGTTTTCTCTCAGAGAACATCCTCATTTTCATTCTGACCATGGCAGGAGTTGACCACACTTCAACAGAAGTTATTTGCTTAATGCACAAATAGCAGAGAGAAGGACCTATGGCCTGTTTATTTAGGAATTAAGACTAGAAAATAGTTGTGATTTCTCCTGGGTTAAAATACTTGAAAACATGCTACTCATTTCCCCCAATATAGTAATTTCTGAGTGATCATCTTACTAGAGGCTTAGCTGAGCCGTACTTGTGTCCAAGGATCTCCGAAGGGTTACCTGAGGTGAAATAAAACATAAGTAAAGTCACAATAACCTTCTTCAGCTTTTAAGACATAAAACCAACAAATAAAGAAATTAACCAGCCAACACCACAGATTACTTCCTATAATATAGGAAAGAAGAGATATACTGGCTGTATCTCTCTTCCATGCAGGAAATGAGTTCCACCCACAGAGGACAAGAACACCCATATCCTAGCAAATTGTGCACTTTTCCAGCCCAAAAGAGCAGCTCTTTGTGAATTGTTCTTGAAACTATGAGGGGTTTTTTTTAGTTTTGAAATTTCTAAGAAAAAACAAGGGCTAAAACAATCGGGTCTACATTTACTGGTATGTATATTTGTTTTACAGTCATTACTACTTGCAGAAGGGGGTCGAGCACCTCTAAGAGCCCAGGGTTTGTCTTCTGTCCTAGTTGGCCCTCATGATGCTGTTAAAATACACAGGCTGTGGCTGGCAGGTGGTAGTTACGCCCGAACCTAGGCAAGGTTTTGTTCCAGAAGAAGCTGGAGATATTTGCTACATTCAGTGGTGAGGCAGCAGGGAAGGCAGTGCACAGGGGGATGCACTCACAGCAGCCGGGGTTGCTAAGCACACAGCCTGCTATGCCGCTAAGCAGGCAGAACCCAGCACAGCCATTAAGTCTGGAAGAGGCTGAGTATTTAATAAGCTGCATGCTACCATGCATTTACATAGCTTAAGTTGTAGTAAAGCCCTAGCAGGAAAGGGTCAAAAGTGCAGGGCTCGAGGGCTAGAGCCCACGCAGACCGCATCGTAACCCATCCTGTCCTCAGCAGAAAAGAACTTAGGGAGGAACCACAAGAAAACAGCCTCATTCCAACCAAGGAGAACTTTAAAGGCCAAAAGGCAAGAATTTAAAAAATGTAAATTTAAAAAATAATTGAAATTATAGCACATGTGACCAGGTCTGGTAAAACTCAATTACACAGAGGTTGCAGAGTATCTACATGCCCCCAATAAACCAAGCGTAAGGAGTGCAGTGGAAAGGAAAATGAGATTCCCGTCCTTTGTGGTTTACACATCTGAAACAAAATGACTGTATGCTCACCCTGTGTGCTCTTAAGACTCTTTCATGTGAATCATTTGACACTTATTTATTTCCCAGTATGCATATTTAACTATTTCCCTGGGCATCACCTTCACCCTGAAACTGACAGAGACCGGAGTCCTGTTTCAGGCAGTGACTCCCTGCAGCAAGTTCTCTGTCCTCTCTATTCCCTCCCTCATTAGCAAAGGCTGTTTCAATACAGAGCTACTGACTTTGGACAGGACAGCCCATGTCTGATTTCACTTCCTTTAGCATAGTCACAGACTTCAGTGACTGTGCTTTTTGCTTTTCATTTATACTGACGTAGCTGAGATTGAAATCTGTCCCACAGCAAATATTTATCAGAGCATATCAAAGGAAAAGCAGACCAGAAGAGAAACAAGCACAACAGCGAGTGCCATTAAACTTTGCCAAGTTAGATTTCAAAGTCAATGGAAACCACCCCAGAGACACAGAGCTAAAATGTAGGACAAAATAGAACACTGAAAAAAAAAGTTTCCAAACACTGGTGTCCTACAGAACAAGTTTTGATTACTTGTAAATTGCAAAGATTATGAAGCAAAAGCTCCACAGAACTAAGAATATGTGAACAATGTCAATGGTCACTGCCCTGGTGCTTTTGTTAACATCTTTGCTTTGATATGTAGACCCATTGCAGCTATCTGTGCAGGTCAGGGACCCTTCCTACAGAGTACTAAGGAAGTAATGGGACAACATCCACAACTGGCTTTCTAAATGATATAAAATAACGGGATGCGCCACTTTAATTAGATAATTAAACTGTTTCTGCTTTGCTAGATGCCAAGGACACCCAGTTTCTTGGCAACAGACCTCTAATTTTCTTTCTTTGATATCCAGGTCACAGCCATTTGGATTAGAGGCTCATTTCCAGCAGCAGTGCACAGCAGGGGCACACAGCTTCCTGTCCTGCTGTTGGTATCCCCCCTAAGTTCAGCATCTTGCAACTACATTTATAAAAGCTGTTAAATGCTAAAGTCCTTATAAAGGGTAGTTTCTCAATATTCACAAAAATTCACAAAAAAAAGACATTTAATATCATATTAAATACATATTAAAGTAATATGTAAGCATATTAAAAAATTAGGCAGTCCTGTGCAACACCAGCAACCTCTTACATCATCCACAACAAAATGTATCCCTGTTCTAGCTAAAGAACATGACTGAAAGTGTTAAAGCAAGAGAGAGGAAAACTCTTCCATCCCCAGCTCTCAAGCTTCTTTGAAAATAGGGTCTACCACATCCCTGACCATTTGCTATCATTCCCCCTTATGAGGGAGAGGAACACTGTGCTAGAAGAGGTCTACCTGCTATCCAGATTAGGTGAGGAAATCACATACCCTTACTGAGTGTTGGTCAGCTACCTGGAAGAAAAGCACGTAGCTCTGAATGCCTGTACCAGTGCTTTGCCTGAGCTGACATCATTTGAACTGTGGAGCAAACTACAGCCTGAAGATTATCAAATGTCATCAATCCATATGTCAGGCACAGTAAGTCAGGCACAGTTAGTCATTCCCAGCCCCACATGAACTGTAAAGGTATAACTGATGCCTAAAGATTTTTTAGCTTTTTCATGTATTTGTAGCTTTGTAGATTTTTAATTTATAGTTGTATGGTTTCTAGTATTTTTTCTTGCAGTTTCTCACATTTTAGAATAATAAGCTAACTCTAACTAATTTCATATCCATGAAATTCTGTTTAGTCTTATTCTTAGGAAGAGAATTTCTGACAAGAACATCTGGTTTTCCACCAGAACTTAACAGACATAACAAATAGGGCAAGGAAGCCCCTGGACCAGCTCCAAGGGGCTGACCCAAGGGTGGGTTACTGGGGCAACTGATCTCCTACTGGATGTACCTGCTAGATATACTAATTAATTTACCTTATAAAAATTGTAGAAATCCTTTATCACACATGCGGGTAGCCATTTCTGTGCACCTGAAAGCTTTCATTGAAGACCTGCTTTTTATCAGTTGCAAGTTTTTGTCTTTTGATTTTAGTCAACCTAGCAGCCCATGCATATTTTTGAAAACCAGACACTTTTTAAAGGAAAGGACTATAGAGCACGGTACCAAGGGGTGGGTTAGACAGAACAAATCATACAGAGCAGATGGTAGTCACAGTGCTTAACGCACTGTTGGAAGGTGCCCAGCTACTCTACTTAGGAGTGACAGAAGAACCTATAGAGGATAATGACTTTGTCAAGTGCCAGCAATTTATTACATCGTATTCCTGAGAACAGCTGAGGTGAATTAACCACAGTAGCCATCTACTACTCCTTCTGACATGCCTGAGATCCTGTCTGTAGTGCTGCTGAGGTTGCTGGTGCCTTTTGGGTCAATGTGAACTTGTTCAAAGCTAACCCAAAGCCAACTGGCAGAGTTAGCGTAGCACCAAACCCTCGCCAATAAACCACCCAGCAGGCGTATCAGCTTATGCTTGCTGCTACACTAACCCTCACTTGGGTTTTGGTCAGCTTGGAGTGTGACCAGAACAGAAAATGTTGACACACACACACACAGAGCTTTACAAAGAAGGTACGCCAGGTGTTACCACAGTACCAGGGAAACATGCCTCCCTCCAGCTACTTCAAGCAAAGGTTATGAGGAATGTGCCTTCTATGCACTCTTTCATCTGACAAAGGCAGTATATATGACAAGATATTTGTATTCTTGTGTACAGCCTACATCCATGCCTATATGCATCACCATTTATTTTTCATTAAAAAACCCCCATTGAGCAATTTCATGAAAATAATGCTGCAAAGTGAATTTTGGCTGAACTCAAAGAGATTATTTTTCTCTTGCTTGTCCTGAATTTTATCTTCCACTAGGGACAGGTGAGGTAAACAAAGCAGATTGCTGATGACAAATATTTTGGATGTATTTTGGAAATGAAGGGGTTTTTTTCACCCCCAGAGAACAGCCTGGTCCTGTAGGATTGGTATTTCATGCACAGAAGGGGAAATGAATTAATTTTTACTCAAAAGAAGACCACTTTTTTCTAGCAATGAGCCTGTCAGAAATACTGTTAGTTTTATGAACTTCTGATGATCAGGTAGCCGCCATTTTCAACATGATCTTCTGTTGAACAAAGTGCATGAAGTGCACGTGTCATCTTCTCTTGAACCATAGCTGTCCATACCCAATCATCTGCAACATCCAAGAAATCACGGATCAAAGTAGAGAGCAAGTTAAGACAGTCTTGGCAACCTTACTATTCTGTATGTGCCAACTCAGTAATACAGCTTATTGTAGCTGGGATACAGGTATGAGTAGTTTCAAACCATGATTTAAGATTTTTGTTAGGTTCATTTGGACTATCTTGTAAAGGAAGCATTCCACAGAAAGATGGCACGCAAGAGAAGACCTAGTCACCAGCTGAAATCCATGAAATTATTACAGTTCTTAACACAAAAAAATTATATGTTTGAGAGTCAGAAAATAAAAAAGGAATTTTCCTTTTAAAAATACAAAATCTTAATGAAGAAAATGTATTCAAAATAGTGTAGAACATCAATTTATTTTAAAAAGAAAATCTCTGCAGACAATGTTTCAGACTTCACACAAGGAACTTGTTAACAGGCAGTTTTATATGTTTTAGTACAACTTGCTTTGATCTCTTTCAGATAATTATTTTTCCAGCAATCAGCACCTCTATCTCACATTTTGACTTGAAAGGTGCCTATCACCTTTGGATTTGAATAGTAAAGATTGCTGTTATTTTTTATTGAGATCATGACCTTCTTTATTACTACCTCAGATACTACATCAATAGCATCTTTCCTTTAACTGTCCACATACAGTTTGAAATACTGTAGCCTACTGTGTTGTGGTTTATGGTCTGATGTCAATGAATGTAATTAGAGCTCCTCAGCATCACCTTTCCCTTCTCTGGAGAAAGTTACTTTCTTTACTTCATTATATCCTGTGACAGTTACCTCAAGCCTGTGACATGTCTTAACTCTTCGCTGCTCTTTGGTGGTATTTCACTGACAGTTAGCAAGCTGTTATTATGAGATGGCTTCTCAAAAGACTCTGGATTTTCAAAATTCAGCTTTTAATTAATAGGTATTATCTCTCAAATCATCCTGGCAGCAGTCTCTGAGAATGGATGTGAAAAGGAGTTCCTCTAATACTGAAATTCAGACTCCCTTTAATGTAAAATTAAGGCATGCTAACCAAGGAACCTACTGACCACTCTCTTTCTTATCTAAGAAAGGAGGATCTGACTTCACAAAGGTATTAAAAGACTACACGTACATACATACATGTCCACTAAAGAACTATGTCCAGATTTTGTTTTGACTGTAAATGTGGTAATGCCTGTGAATCAAAAGATCTTTCAGAAAGACAAAATCAGCTGTCATTGTCCTCCAGCAAAAACTGGAGATCTTCATTCTTCTCCATCAGTCAACTTTCTTCATTCTTAGAATCCCTCCCTTTCAGATGCAAGTGCTTCATCAACAGATTTTATATGCTTCTCCCCAGCATAAATCCCATAATGCAGGTTGTCATCCTTTACAGTAGCCCAGGACATTTGTTTGGTGGAAAACCTTGCTGCCCACTCTCCTGCCTTGTTGACAACAATGACACCCCCCAAGCCCCCAACTCGTGTCTTCATGTAGTCTAATGCAGTGTCCGCTGCCACCTCTGGTGACATTCCTGAAAAGAAAAACAAAATCACTTCATGGTATCTGTCCTGACAGTTTTAAAATCCCCTTCAAATTTCACCCCTCCCCATGGACCCAGTCAAATCTAATTTCTCTTCCAACTGAATCAGCAAGCAATTTCCAGTCAAACAAAGGAAGCATATTTAGAAAGGCTCTGGACAGTTGTGAAGAGCTGTGGTGGTGTGGTACTGCTCCAAGTATTTATTTACATAGCTTCAGATTTTGATTCAGTTTCTGTGTTTAATACAAATTAATTCACATGTTCAAGACCACCATTTCTTATGCCATCATTTGACAGGAAAAAAATGTACATCTGCAAGGTTTTCATCAAAGGTTTGTCACAAGCTAGGTCTAAAGCATTTACAATTTGAAAAAACACACATCAAAACAATCAAATTTCAGTCATCATCTCTGTTCTAATTCCACTGGCTGCAACAGAGCTCAAAGTATGTACTTCACATTGTCATAATTTATCAAAAGCAGACATCAGCCTGACTCTTACTGAAACTTCTGAAACCATCAGGCAAAATGAGGTCTCAATGTACTAGACATCAGACAAAGGACCAGCAATACAACTTTAGCTTCTCGTATCAAGCTGATTCGTATTAACAGGAGTATTTTCTAAATAAATCAAATTCAGTATGTACATCATACACACAGACCTGTAATAGCTGCAAAATATTTGTTCACTACGAGTTTAAATACATGTTCAGGAATGCAGCTGGCCTGGCCTAATTACCCTAAGATATATATACCCTCAGTAATGTTATGCAGCTTAGGTTATAGAACAAAAACTGACCTTCATGCTTTCCCTGCAAATTTTGAGTTAAAACCAAATAAAACCAGGAGAGTCAGAATTATTCACAGCCCTGGTGACTGACAGGATAAAGCTCCTTATGCTTACGCATGGGTGGCACTGTGACTATTCAAGTCAGTGGCACTGTCTTCGAAGGGTCAGTATTTCACTGTTTGATTTTTCACCGAGACAACAGCTGCCACCATAAGACTAAAATTCCAACAGCTGTTAAGACTGGCAAAGCAATTCACTCCTGAAATACAGAAGTAAATTTTGCAGCATTTGTCCAAAAGAAGATATTTAGTATGTAAATACTGGATAGCTGAACAGAATTATGAGGGCTCTATAGTTGCTCTTACGTGTGCAACTTCAGCTCACTGTTCAAGGACTCAAAAAGTTGTAATAACTTGAGGGCTTGTTTACAGTGCCTTCATGGAAACATGTTGGGAGGAGGGGCCAGGGGGAATCTAACTGCTGACGTGTTTGCCTGGCAGCTGAGTTATACTTCTGGGCAGGATGAATGAAGGTAAAGCAAGCATGGGCAAGGTGTACAAGTGCAAACTAATGAGACATGAACACGTGTGGGTTCATTTTCTTTTTCTCTCTTTCCAATAAACTTTTTAATTTGAGACTCATTTGACTTTCAAACTGATTAATCACAAGCCAGATAACTGCTATCGGTGCGTAAGTCTTGCAATGCAGTTAACTTCAAGCCAGAGGAGAAACTGGTTTACACAGTTTAGGCAAGAGCTTAAAGAGCTGTTCACAATTTGAATACTTAGGGACATAATTTAGAGAGTAAAGGGAGAGGATAAAGTGTTAAAAGCTTTGGGAAATAATCTGTAGGTTGTATTTTATGCTGAAACTGTCACATCAGCTATGAGATTTAGAGAAATGCACCCATTATATGCATTATATATGCATGTATATGCTCTATAAAGCACAACAAAAATATTCTCAGCTGTTACTTGTCTCTCTACTTACTGCTTCTTCAACAAAAATGTAAATTGAGTATTTTCCAACTATTTCCAGTTTGGTTGATCTCAAAGCAAGTTACACTGTACTGCCCCAAAGCTACAGCTTTCTAAAAATAATGGTGATATCTATATTAATGATTCTTGAACTGCATGCAACACAAGTATGTTGTCTGGCTATCTTTACAGGCTGTAACATAATCAAGGGTTTAGATGACAGACTAAGTCACGAAGGTAAAGCTCCAAAGGGTCATCCCACAGTCAGATTGTATTACAGTCACACAAGACATACTGTGTCAGCTGTTTACCACATACCCGCCCAGTCATTTTAGTACATTTTCCAAAACAAAATGTAAATTGAAATCATAGTTAAAAAGTCTCAAAAATAATTTCTGTTGCTGTAATCAGAGTTGTTACAATAAAGAGCTTTACAATTTATTAGAAAGGCAAGATCCCATACTCTCTTATTTCAGCTCCAGTTATCTAGCCCTCCCTCACTGCTCCCTTAAATATATCTTATTTTTACTTGTTTTCTATTTCTTGTTCACAGAATTTTAGTTTATAATCGGGAAAACTGATTAAAGAGAACTTCAATTAAACAAAGCAGACAGTAATGTCTTTCCATGTACACTGATCTAAAGCACAATTCAGTATCAGGCAGCAGAGATAATTCTGTTCACTTCAGCTATTTTAGCTTTATTAATAATTTAATACTTTGTTTTCTTTTTAAAGAGCTGACCCATCCACACACCCCTGAGAGCAACTCTTCTGACAACTGTTCTAGGATGATTGTATATATATACACTGAAACCTGTGATTAGGCAACATTTCCTATCCTCATTATTTCAGCTTACAGGAAGTTTGGAACATACCTTGCTCCATGTGATAGAGGATCAGTCGGGCTAAGACCACTTTCATAATGCTCTCCCCATGTCCTGTGGTTGAAGTGGCACCAGAATGGTTGTCAGCATAACCTCCACTTCCTTTTCAGAGGGAAAAAAAAGACAGAAGGCAATATTCTGCAATACGATTTAAAAGCCCTGCACTGTTTAAAATAGATACCGAACATTTCTTCCTAAAGGTCCATTAGCTCTGTGCATTTCTGGGACCAAAGTGTCAGTAATGCTTCTTTCTCATTTCTGCCTCAATTTGAAAAGTAAAATATATGAAAGAGATCAACAACAGTTGGAGCAAGTCGGTTGCCAAGCTGAGAGAGAAGACTAGTGATCTGTTTGTGTACAAGAGACAGAAGCAGGCCAGCACTCCAAAGGAACGGGCAAAAATATTTTCCAGAACAGCAAGGGAGGGTATACTGAGAATCAGCAAGATAGGGCTGGGATGCAGAATGCCAGGTCACATCAATTGAGAAGATATGAAGGAAGATCTAGTGAGGACACTGGTAAGCTGACCAGCTTGAGGGGAACTTACCCTCCACAGCATGTAAGAGATGTGAAGAGCATGGGCTCTAGTAAAACTTCACAAAGCACCCCTGAAGAATCTCCCAAGTCCTCACCACAAGCAGAGTGCTTCTTCTGTTGAATTCCCCTTCCCCCCTTTTTCTTTTCTCCCATCCTTGTTTTGCTGGCACATTCCACACCCTGTTCTCCACCAAGCTTCTGCTTGCTCAATACCCATATTTCTAGCACATCTCCTAAGAAAAATATTTCCCAGGAGCTAGAATGAAACATACCACAGCATTATAAACAAGGTACTGGGGGAGGGGAAAGACGCCTCAGAAGAGCAATGGAAGTCTCTCCCCTTCTGTACTTTCTTGATCAGATCAGACCCTTTTAATGGACTCAGAGTAATGTGGAAAACCACTACCATATTAAGTCAATGCCCCCTTACCAAAGCCTCTGATGTTTAAAAGCACAGCTGGCATTTCTGCAGATGCCTAGTGAGACTCAAAGTTGCAAGCAATATGCTCAACAGCGCCCAGTTTCACTTGTCCTTCACAAACCCACGTCCCAAACAATAAGAATGCTGAACATGATCTACACAGGAGGAGGGTATTTGCAGTCAGAAGGCTGCAGCCAGAAACAAAACTGAAAACCATAGTGAAAATGCAGAGGATACCAAAGTGTTAGCAACTTTGTATGCAAAAGAAAGACAGTTTATGATAATCATATACTGCCAACAGCAATGCTATTTGAGTTTGGAACATGTTTTACTAAAAAGAATTATTTTCCAAATCCCAGCTGTATGGTAGAACCCTGAAGCAATCAAATGGCAAGTCTGTTTCATGAGAGGAAGAAGTCTGTTGAAAGGATTTCAAGTGTCTCTTTATACATGGATAAGAGATCTCTTAAAATATTTCCTTTATTCCACACCACACCTATTAGGTTCTGAGACAGTCTTATCAGGGCTCTCTTAAGAACAGGAATTTACTCAAAGTTGCTAGTCACTTTATAATTCTCGCTCACTGATGCAACAAGTAGTAATTGCAATTACACCTACTTCCTTAAATATCACAGAAACAGCATCTTAATATGGAGCAGGCTACATTTTTTGACTTAGTGGAAATCACAGCCATAAAAAAAAGAGAGCTTTATCAGAATCAACAGGAAGGAAACACAGGTGTTAGCATTGAAGAAAGGACAGAAAAAGCAAACTGCCATCCCCATTTTCCACACAGAACTCCCAATTTTTTCTTGCAAATCTCCATGCTGTAAGGAGCTTTAGCTTTGATACATTTGAATGTTAAACCTCCATTTCAGATGGACTAGTATTTATGTTTTGTTTCACTAATGAAAAGGAGAATGCATAATACCTTTTTTTCTTTCTTTATATGAGACACCTCCAAAAAGTGAAAGGCAAGGTCCCACACCCCATACCTATGCATGCTGTGTCACCAACACGGCCAATCAGTTTATTAGAGAGTCCTCCCGTGGATGTTGCACAAGCTACGTTGCCTTCACTGTCTATAGCAACAGCACCGACTGTTCCAAGGTCTCTGCCAAGAAAAACAGTTCACAAAATTAGACAGAATTAAAGCATACCTGCCAAAGCACGTTGCCTTTATTTCCCAGGTAGCTTTAAAGAAGATTTCTACAACAGAATTACTCCTCATCATAAAGCTATTTTTGCCATGCTTCTCATTACAAAAATAACAAGAAACATGCAACAATTCTCACAAGATTTTTATTTAATCAAGTCGAAAACACTTTTCTTAAAAAATCTTTTCCCCATGACTTGTTTACTTTCATAGCATGGAAACTTGGGGATGAAAAAAAACCCACAAAACAAAAGCACACAGGGCAGAAATACTTCTAGTCATTATAGCTCTGGAGTAGTTTTTTGGCTGACACACAAACTGACACACAACTTTCCCCTAAATGGCAACTCGAAGATGCAACAATTGGCTCCACTGTCTCAACAGGAGGTTAACCGGAATTATTAATGACAATGCACGTAAATGAGTGAATACAGAAAGGACAGTAATGTTATGCATGCACTGAATCATTTCCTTCCTGTTCCTCCTCTTTCCTTTTCCTTACTCCCCCCTTTATGTTTGAATGCTATTAAAAAAAAAAAAACACCAAAACCAACTTATTTATTTGCCTTTCAACTAGTATTGCTCACAATGCATCATTAAGACATATTTTAGTCTTTGTACTCTGTAGCTACATAATCTTGAGGTTTAAATCGCTTGGGCAGTAGACTGCTGAAACTGCACATTGGTTTAAAAATCTTCGTGCACTGAAGAAAACAAAAGTCTCAACTATTGCTTTATTTCTTCAACACAAACAAGTCATATACAATAGCCTGCTCAAAATATACATGTGTAGTCGTGTATGGAGAAAAAAAAGCCTGTCGTGACTTACTGTAACAGTTGCTGCACTGAGAAGCGAGACATTACTGAGAAGCAACAGTTTAAATATCCACATATTCCAGTCTTAGCAATTCACGTAGGAACATAAACCAGTATGTGACTAGGAGAGTTACACGAAACCCCAAAAATATTCTAAATCCCTCCACACAGGAAAATGTAACTATCCTTCAAGGAACTACCCAACAGGCAACTGGAAAAGGAATACCTTTTGAATTTGCCTGACCACTGGTGACAATTTCTCTATAGCTCTGCAAAATCTAAGCTAATTAAGTCAGACTAAGTCTTTGTGTACCATGAAACCCACAGTCAGGTTCTCAGAGACCCAACTTCCTGTTCCCTCCTGCTTATGTAAAATATCATACTGTCAGTCCCTACACTTCATTCACAGGAATTCAAAGTTGACTGATGAATCACAGGACTTATAAGCTGCTCTGACATTTATATAGAGACGGACCTCATCTCAAACTGATATGATGGTGCAGATGGGCTTCCCACCCATCCATCTGTTACAAATGATTTGCCGAAAAGAACATTAGTAAATTCAGTACTCGCTTGCACATTCCTGTAGCACCCTTCAACCAACTAAAGTTAGATCCTCCTGAGAAATTAAGAAAGGTGTATCCAGATGTCCATTTTCTTAGGTAAGTATTTACCTTAAGCAACTGTGAAAATAAAAGCACACATGACACAGGCAGTAATTACCTGTTTTGGTATGAGAGCACAACCGGCAATAAATAGCAAAGTGAATGTGTCCAACACACCTCATCTGCAGTGGAGCAAACAGACAACTACACGATTTCTTACTGTCCCTTTTTTACTGCTTCAGTGTAACCTCTCCTTTGATCAGCTTCAGAACAAATGCAAAGAAGATATAAATAAATTTTTTTGCATGGCTAGTTGACTCCAGAACATTAACAAGGCAGACAAAACTGCTATCAAATTATAACCATCCCTCTATTTTTAGTTATTGACAGTAGCAAGAACCTCAATAGGTACCTGTGGTATACCAGAAGATGCTATTAGGGACCTTTTTCAATCAAGAATTATTCCTATATACTGCATATACTGTGATACAGAATGTATTATTTGGATTTGTTCATTCCCTTTTGTCTAAATCTTTCATTATCCAATACCCATGAGTGACATGTACCTATACTATCCTCATTCAACTAATGAGATACCTGCTATTTTGTCTCTCAGCCCTGCATCAGTAGTAGGGTTTTCTGTTTATTGCTGCCAGGGTCCTTGTTAGTTAATACCTCCTTGAGTTACTCTTGCAGTGTGATTCACACTGGGGCTAGGACCCCATTTACTACCTTACAGCCAGACTCAACTCCCTTTCTGTGGGATTCTCAGGCAAACTCTGGAAATTCTTAACATGGGTATTGCCAGAGTCTTTGGAGTGAGAGACTGCAGATAAATCGAATCATGCCTTGTTCTTGGCAGAAGGTGTGCAAGATGGAATGTTGTACATGCAGCGGAATCCAAAGCTTTCAGCATAAATGAATTCAGGCTTCTAACCAGCAGAGGAGAAAGGTATCTCTTATGAAGACACCAGACTTTACCTGCGAAGCCTACGAAACCCCAGGGTTTCCAACACTGTGAGGATCAGGGGACTGGAAGTAAAATATACACCAACCTTCAAATTCCCAGTATGATCTGGTATTATGTTGCCTCTGACTAATACTACTTCACCTTCTGTCTGTTCGCCTCAGGCAAGTTTCTGCATAATCACTGTGGACATAACAGGGAAAAAGAACATTCCACATGTGATACAGAATGAAATGGGTCTGCATTAAAAAAGACCTGTTTCCAACTTTGTGAATTTGTGCTGATGTTTTGGTTTTCAGAAAAAGAACAGCATGGCCAAGACAAGAAAAAGTCTTCAGCTTTTCAGAAATACACAAGCTTTTTATTATCAGATATTCCAGAACAAGGCCGTGCTGAAATGGAAGATGCCTAACACTGTTTAAAAAAAAAAAAAAAAAAAAAAAAAAAAAAGATGCAGTTATGAGGAATGAATGAAGACTTAGATGCCATGCTATTCCAACTAGTATTTTCAAGAGAACAAAGTGGTGGCTACACCATCCTCAAAATTCTTTGTAATGAATGATAATACCACACAGTCCTTGGACAGACCACGAATCAAAAGGAAACTTCTGCTGGATACAAGACGAACTACGACCAAGACCTTAAGGTCAAGGAACAATGTCACTTTGTTTACAAGACCACATTTACGCTTGTCTCATTACTTTGTTTTTCCTTCTAGTGATTTACTGAAAGTAACACATAAGTTGTAGTTCACAGTCTCATTCATAGACTTTATTAATTAAAGAAATGGAAGAAATGGAAGAGATTTCCTCTTTTGATCTAAAAAATTCTCTACTCCTGCCATTATTCCTATTTCACAAAACATATGAACAGCACATAATACAGCATTTATGTAATATAACACAGTGTCTTCCTGCACCACAGCCATGGACGTACAAATGGAAGCTCAAAACAATTTAGTGTTTATGCCTACCTCACAGGCACAGAAAACATTTTTGACACCTGGTATTTTTCATTCCTTTACTGCCCATCTCACCTTCCTCTCTACTTCATATGAGACTGGGTTGTTTTCCAAGTGATACTCATTTTGCTGTTGGGCAATACCATCCAGCAGCATCTCTCTTCCCACCCACCTTTAAACGTCTCGGTCATTGTTCTTCATTCCTTTTCATAACCAAAAGCCACAACCACACTCGGAAGGAATTACTGGACAAAGTCTGATGTTGTTTAACTACCTAATCCAATTTAAAGACAAATCTGATCATCTCCTTAACCAAGATCAGCTTTCTTAGGTTTTTGGGGTTTTCTTTATGAACTTGTTTTAGTATGTGCACTAGAGATTTTTTAAAATCAGTTCCTCCACAGAAAAAACTACACTAAATGATACCTGCTGTTTGTTAAAGCTACTCTATGCACTTCTGTAACTGACGATTTTAAGAGTAATAACAAGATCTAACTTTATCCTCCAATAAAGCCACAAAACCTGGGCTATTGTCAAAGTGACCAATAATCTTAAGCAGCAACAAGTTTGATCAATTTTCTTCCAGTCCTTTAAGCTTAAGCAAATTCATTGAAAGCTTGGTTTTCTACTGCTTTCAATGAAGACATACTGTAAAGACTGTATCAAACCATGTAACATTTGGAATACAAGCCTTCAAGGTTTGCATTTATTTGTTTGGGGTTTTTGTTTTTCTTTGTTGCTTTGTTTGTTTGGGGGTTTTAGGTTTCTTATGAGGTTTTTTTTGTAACCAGAGAGTACAAATTAATTTACCCAAATTTAAAAATAAAATATATTTTACCTACTTCTGAAACTCTTCAGGGTTGGAATCTGGCTCAAGGTTCTTCTTCCATCTCTCCCGGGATCTCTCAGTTATGAGTTTCTCCCCTGGAATCTCAGGAACACCCATGGCCTTAGCAAACAGGTGTGCACCATGGTCAGTCAGCAGCATATGCTTCGTCTGCAGAAAGACAAGAGATTCATTGACAATTCTTGTTGTGTCTTCTACTGAGCAGTTTTGTATAACCATTAGTTTTAGAAGTATCCACACAAAGAAAATTCCAAATTTTGTTTTTAAAACTTCTACATTTCTGTCCATATCCCCTTCCACTATAGCTGAAAAAGCTTTCAGCTCTCCAAACCACAAAGTTTAACCACCTAGAAAAGAAGGTAGAAAAGGATTGTATCTATCTATTTAATGCTTCCTATAATGGGAGAAGAAAAATTGGTAAATTTGTTCTTTAGCTAATTTGTATGCTACTTTTTTGAACTGTTTCAAATGAATCACCAAATTACTTCATAACTATTTTGTCCAGTTAATGAAGAGATCTAGAAGGCTTTTACTCAAAAAAATTCTAAATAAATTCCTGTTTAAAGGCATTACACCTAGTAAAATAACCACAAAATGTAAATAGCATGCAACTAAATTGTTTCTTAACATCAGCTGAACAATTTTAAGTATTTCCTTTAATAAGCTGCTATTCTTATTAACTCAGAATTTCAAATTTAAGAACAGAATACTTTCTAATGGATTTGACCAAAAAATGTTTGCTCTCTGCTAACAGTACTTGAAAGTTCTATTTTGATTCCTTTATTTACAAAGCACTTCAAATCAGATTTTAATTCAACAATCTTAGTTAATTCCATGCTTCAAAGTCTGTAGAGCTTGGTTAATTCACATTTTAGAGAACTATGCCGGATAAATTTGTTTAATTAATCCTTACACTTTAGTAGTAGCTCTGAAATCTGATTTTTTTTTTAATGTGTCAAAAAGTAAGCAGCAGCTTCTCTTACAATTACATGGCTGTTAATTGCTCATCAGAGCCTGGGAAGGTATTAGAGAAGGGATGGTCTGACCATACAGCACGGAACAATTTCAGAGCAGAGCACCTAACCTACAGCAAGCCTTTATGTCCATGCAGCAGCACAGCACACAGGACCCAGCTGAGGTCCAAAAAGAACCATGTGATGCTGGAGGCAGCAGGCCTGCAGAGCTTTGCAAAGCACCCACGTGGCACATTCCCAGCTCTCAGCCAGAAGCAAGGATGGCAGAGGTTGGGTATTTCTGTACCATGCTACATTCTGCAGGACAGTTACAGTCTCAAAGCTTCAGGTTAAGATGTTGCAGACCATCAGCTTCTATTGATTTCTAAACAAAGACAAGTAATCACTACCATGACCAATGCAGAGCACTGCACTGTTTTAAAGGACTCCAGACAAACCTCTTCCCAAATCAGAGACAATGATCTCTACTTAAGCCTATTATAGCCTCTGCACTAAGCCCTCTGGACAGTGACGGAGGACTACACTTAAGAACCATTTCTGATGTTGCAGCCCCGATATCAAACACTTTTGAAAATTTAAATGCCTTTTTAATAATCTTTAATTCATGAGAGTATAGCTTTAGGGAATGATACTAAGGGTGCCCAGGAAGATGGCCCCTGTACATGTGAAAGCCTTACAATGCTGAGTGCTGCTACCACGTCACCAGATGATGTCAGACCTACCTATTTCTAACAAGCTAATGAGCAGCGTTCTTTGACTTGAAAGCCAACTTCTTTGTGCAATACTGCCCCCCTCTGCCACTACCACTAACCCCGGAGAAGCACACAATACAATATTTAAAACAGTTTTGGTTTTTATTTGTGGGTGTGGGTTTTTCTGTTGCTTAGTGTGTTTTCGTAGGAAATTTGAAATTTGCTTTTGTCTTGATCTGTACTAGAAGGCTGTGTCCTCCATCACTTGCTTTCTTCAGCAATTAAGACTATATCATCATTTAAATAAGTTTTTTAAAAATAAAATTTTATTATAAAAAGATGGAAGTTATTTCTAAAAAGTTTTCAAAGGGTTCCATCCCATATGCAAGTTTGGATAACATATGCACCTTCCTAGGCTACACAAACAAGAACATTTGCATACTGATAAATAAGCTTCTATGACAAGACTTTATGTTTGGAGGGCTTTTTTTCCTTCTTTTTCACTCCTCACTGAAAAGAAGATGTCTTAAGGTGATTTTTGTTACCCTCTTCAACAGATGTTGTCAATCAAAAGAACTGGTAGAACACTGTCAAACAATGCAAAAGCTTATTTTTCTGTCTCATTCTTCCAGTTTCATTAATATGTTTGCCAATATAAAGTGCCTACTTTTTCTGGAAGACATTTACATAAAGTAATCCAAAAGGACAAAAAAACGGTTCAAGAGATCTTGGGAATAAACAACAAATTCCAGCACTTTTAGTTAATTTCACTGGAAATGGGGAAAACACACCAAATTTCTGCCTGGCCTAAAATTCAGACCATCAAAGTTCATTCTTTAACAATTCTGGCAGCGCAGAGCACAGAAAAAACCTGGCCCTTTGCCTCGAGAAGTCTGTGTTCTAAGCTAAATTCTCCTTTGTCTAATGTAAAGTCCTGCAGAATAACAGTAGGGGAAAACATACACAGCTTACGTATACCAATGAATTAGTGCTCTAATGTTCATGAGAAGCCCAGCTAATGAAGTGCTGGAGCTGAGAAGGGTCACATGCCCCATATTAAAAAAAAAAAAAAAAAAAAAAAAAAAAGATTTCAATGTATCATTCTATTTTTGTTCAATACAAACAGGAATAATTCAACAGAAATTTAACTGCTTTTTCAAGAATGTGTTACATGAGTTAATGTACTAAGTCTTCCACTCCTGGAAGCTCCTGTGATCAACAGCACAGTAAATAATGAATGAAAATTATTTCAGTGCCCTCTTTTTTTCTGCTCCACGAATCTGGACAAGTTTGAGCCCAGTGGGAAAGTGACAGCACAAAAGGACAAATGTGTTGCAACAACAACCTAGAGGAGCTACTCTGGCCACCAGATGGAGCCCACACTGTTTCATAATAGGCTGGAAATATAATTACAAGCAGACGTGCAGGGTGGTTTTGGTTGGTTTGTTTGTTTTTGGAAGCTGCATGTTTCAAAATTCCTTATGGCATTGAGGCATCTCAAAACCACTGGGAAATACGCATGCAGACTTAAGACCCCAGGAAGACTACCCTTATTACCCACAAGTCAGACAGTTAAAAATGTTTTTAATTAAGCACAGTACAACAAAACCCAGTATGAAATGTACTGTGAAATACCCTAGGTTGGTGTCCTAAAATTCCTGTCCAAGATGAACAGACAGGCAACAATGAACTGAAGAGCAACATCAGTGATATTCCCATTTATGGGAGATGGAGAAGCGCAGAAACTCATCTCAAGATACATCAAGAAATTCAGGCCAACATTTACATTTGAAATTTATCATCATCTACACAGATTTTTTTGTATCTTGGTAAAGAGTAATACCTTTACCACAAAATGTCACGGTGTTAGGGCTATACCACTATACTTGGTCCTGAACAGTAGAATTTTATTATTCCATCACAAATTTAGCCTCAATACCTCTGAACACCAGAAGCAACAGGCAATGACAAGAAGGACCTTGCAATAGACAAGACAGACAGAGGAGAGGGCTTTCCGTTTGTTGGTTTGGGGTTTTTGTTTGATTTTGAAACACACTTTGGAAAGTTACATTCTCAAAATACAACAGTTGTTTTGACCTTATTCTTGTTACTCAAATGGGATTTTTTTTCATGAACAAGACAACAAAGAAAATAAATCAGTGATTCTGTAATGTGACGTGAACAACGGGCATTAAAATAAGTTCTCTACAGAAGAAAATAAAACATTCACCTTAACATGCTAGAAACATCTCACCCCCAACCCTTCATCTATAGTCTCAAATTTATCTTGCGAAGTTGTCTATCACCTAGACTTATTTACTGATCTAGTTAATGACAAAATAAAATCCATATGAAGGAAAAAAACACTTATTCATCAACAGTTTTAAAACTGCTTTCTAGGAGACATCTATTTCACTGAAGTATTTATATTCAATATTTTAGTGATATGTTCTGATCTTAAAAGCAGAACTATCTTCCCGTTAAGGACACAAAAAAATTCTATCTGCTTTGGAAGCCATTGAGGACAACATAAATGTCAATCATCTTTATACCAAAACAGGTTTTGTTTCCTCAAAAGTCACTTTGAAAGGTTAAAGAAACATAAGTGTTCCTTGTTAATAAGTGTTTTTACAAATATGAACCTTTTCAACAATGGGGCAGCTGCACCAGTAGTCTGAAAATGTAAACTCCAAAAGACAGGACAAACTTTTTGATCACTGTCACAGCCTTGTAACACTAAAACAGACACAGATATCACACAAATCACTCCCATAGATCACATCACTGACATAGATCAGTTGCACTCTATATGAAAAATAAGAGAAGTCTGCTGTGACAAATATTAGACTTCTTAGTGGAGTAGGGTGGGATTGATCTTATGTAGAAGGTCAAGTAGTATTTTATTGCCCTGATAAATTTGATTATCTTGGAAAATCGGTCAGCACCACATAGAGGTAATGTTATCTTCTACTGCTGGAGGACTACAACTGCACTGGTGCTACCACTTGATCAGGTCACAATGGAAAAGGCTTCCCAGAACAACATCGGAGTGTATTACATAGCCAAATATGTAACTGGGTCATTTAATTCAGCTTCATATCACTACAAAGTGAACAATGTATTACCTAATTTTAATCTTGCAAGATCAAGCACAAGACTCAGTGACAACAAAAAGCTCTTCAAAAACCAAGTGAAAAACAACAACAAAAAACCCCTTGAACACCAGCAGTGGAAATACAGGAGACCAACATGTATAGGTCAAGTTATATTTATAAAAAACAGCATTCTAAGGAAACATATCTCAAAACCCCTTAAAATAAGTGCCTCATTGTCATGACCATAGTTTCCAAACACTCCAATCCATTTCTCCTTTCCTTCCTGCTTTAAAGCACTACACAAATATCATCATTGAGGCGTATCAATACACAGGATTAAGTTCAAAGGAAAAAAAAATGCTTCAAACTTTAGTAGATAATCAGCATACCTTTTCCATAACAAGTCGAGCAAGTTTTATTGGGTTTGCTATGCACTTAACTGCAGATACTGCGCCAGAGTCTAAATTCTTTCCATCCATGATAATGGCATCCATTTCTACTTCTCCTTTTTCATTTAGAACAGATCCACAACCTAAAGACAAAAAAAAAAAAACAAACTAAAATTAGAGGGCAAGAGAAAAAGAAGAAAGTCATTAAGAGCTAACCACCCAGGTGATTCAATTAGCTCTCAACAAGCAACCCTTCTCTTTCCCACTTTGCTGACTTACTGAAAGTATCTCCCACATACAAATAAAACAGCAGAAACACTGCTGAGTATAACCACAAAATCCAGCCATTAACAGAAGTCTCACAGAGTACATCTACTTTAAAATTGAGTTTTATTTTTTCATAAGATGAAAAACACACTTCCAATTCCATCCAAATGATATACTTGGTATTAAAGTTAAAATAACAAACCATCATGAACAGAATTCTTTATTCCCCAGATCGCTTTCAAGTGTACTAAACTATTTTACCTTTACAGTTCTTCCAAAGGATACAACACCACCCAAAGAAAAAGTATAGTGTTTGATCCTATCAACAGATTAACATCACACAGCACTCCAAGAAACTGCCAGAATTAATGGAGCAGAATAAAAGTGTCCCCTCACTACTGTAGGAAAAGCTTGAAATAACAAGTTCTTCCATTACCAAATTAAAACAGTAAATAAAGTATTTTAAAAAATAAAAATTAAGTAATAAAACGTCAAGTAGTTATTTTCTTCTATAATTATCAGTGCTATCACTAACCTAATTGAAAATTAATGACATATAAAATGAGACAATGCAAGTAGTGTGGTTTTTGTAAATAATGCCAATAATTGTATCACAGGGGAATAATAGGTTGTAAGTTATCAAGTGCACAAGCCTTGCTAATACAGATGGTGAAGACTAAACCTGAAAAGAAGTAAAAAGCCAAACCAAAACATGGCAGACTCACATGATAGCTCAGGTAAAAAGACCTGAGCATTGTACACAGCTCATCCAGTAGGGCTTTTCTCCTTTCTGTTAAACCAACATTAAAGTAGTCCAGAAGCCACTGTTAATAACTGACATAAGACTTCTATACCAATGTACTTCAGACCTGAATATATGAAATTAAATCCCCTGTAACAAGAGGCAGCTAAATCCTGTAATCCTCCTCTTGTAATCTCAGAAACTGCCCCTGCCACATACAGACACACCCCCAAAAGTTATTTTTTACCTGTCTCCAACTGCATAAATTATTCCAGAGTTCAGTCCTGCATCATTCATAATATGTTAATTTCTAGACTTTACTGATCTGTAAAGAGCTTACAGGTTAATTGCCTTGTGCCACCCACGTTAACATCATTCTTCCAGCTTTTCCTTACGCTGGTAAGGAATTGTTTTCTTAGCTAAACCCTGACATGCTCTTTTAACTTCCTTTGACAGGGTAGGCTTTTTGACCCATGAGCACAAAATTCCCACTAGAACTAGGGCAGGCCTTTCTCAAGTATCAGTGACCAGAACCATGATTTCAGGGGAAACTCAATGAGGCCCCTTCATCACTGCATTAAGAGTATCCTATGTCTACTGCACATGTCTCATAGGATACAGGTCAGGATTTTCTAAAATTTACTCAGCAGACAGTTTCTGTAATCAAAGGCAGCTTTCTAAAAAACTCTCCTTTTACAGCTGGTAAAGAGAGACAGGTGCCTTTTAAGAACAATTCATCCCACTTGCCATAGAATCATAGAAAGGCCTCGGTTGGAAAGGACCTTAAAGATCATCTAGTGTCAACCCCTTTCCATGGGCAGGGATGCCACCCACTAGATCACGTTGCTCAGCGCCTGATCCAACCTGGCCTTGGATGCTTGCAGGGATGGGGCATCCACAACTCCTACAGCTTCGAGAGCTGTATAACCAACTTTTCTTAGTCCACTAATCACCATGAAAGTCTCTACACCACAGCAAAGCTAGTTACTGAACTTCAAGTAATCTCAGGTAGGATTAATCCTTCCTTCTGTGGTTACAGACTGCCTTTTCACCTGCCTTCCAAAGCAATGGGTAGGGACTACCAGCCTCTGAGGCCATGGTATCCATTGGCAGCAGTGCTGAAAAAATAAGGTTTGTGGGTTACTTATTAAGCAAAGAACTGGGAAAACAAGAGAGAGACAACAGAAGACAGAAAATCTAAGGGGACACAAATAATGAACATGTCTGACATTAGCCAAGTCGCAGCTGGGATACTGAAATCTCTATCTGTGGATATATCTGTGGATACATTCCCTCTATCTGTGGATAGATAGATCTGTCTTCTGTCCTGCACAGGCTGCATAGGAAAGAGTGTGCAAGGATCAACAGAGTGTCAGTTCTTACACCTGGAGTACTCATGCCAAGCTGGTTCATACTACTAGCCAAAGAGATCACAAAGAAATACAACCAAGGCCACTTTCTCACCACAAGTAGAACTCGATGACTTTACTACATTGCACAAGTGACTAAAATGGTAATTTTATAGCTTCTGAGCCCTTGCACCAAGCCTACATCGAGACAACCCTACACAGCATGGCTACACCCTATCATTCAAAAAAGGACACAACTTCATTGTTCTGCCCATTCTTCCCCACCTTTATTGTTGTGTCTTAGCAATGTCTGTGTTTGCCTAGCAAATATTACAGCAACACTGATTTTATCCTTTTATGAAGATAAATACTACACAGTGAGTTTTGAACAGCCACTCCAATCAGGGTCCTCTTCACATAGCTTTCAGCTCATTTCTGCCAGATTCCAAGAGCAGCTGTATCTAATAAGCATTAACACAATTAGATGTATCTGAAAGTAATAGACTACTTGCCACTTGGATCATCATAGTCAAACCTGAACAAAGGGTGAATGCTCAAGTCCAGTTAAGTAAGAGCCAAATGAGAGAACACCACCCTGATGCTAACTATATAAATGTACACTCTAAGTCTAACTTACACCTCTAAGTCCACTTCATGATTTCAGCTTGAATGCTCTAAAAATCAAAATGTTCAACCCAAGTCAATAACAAAACACTAAAAGTTTCATATTAAATAAAAGCTCTCCCTTGCTCTCGACTGCAAGGTGAGAAGGAACAAATGAACCTCTGCAAACTAACTGAGCACATAACTAATAGCTACATTATCTAAAACACTGAGCACCTACAGGTTTTTCATTCCATATTCATTCCTGACATACCATGGTAGGAGTGGGGAAATATTTTTCCTGAAATTCACCAAAATAATAAATTTGAGGTCCTAAGAAGAGGAGAAAGTATTTGATTACTACCATTAACATTAATTCACATTACTGATTAGGAAATTCAGTTACGAACCCTTACTATAAAAAGGGATAGATTCATGACTCATATACCATTATTGGATTACTTCTGTAGTATTATTTATAAAATAACTAATTGCAAGCATTAATGAAGAGAAAAACCCCTAAAATCGCCAACATCAGTATTTCTGGGGCAATAGGTAAAGGTCGAGCCCTCAGGATTAAAAAAATGCTGCAAGGTATGTCCAAGTGCCTTGAAGATGCACATTAACTAAACACATATTCCATAAGAGTCCATGTCTTAAAACTGGATATACACAGCACAGTAACAGGAGAAGATTTACAGAAAAGTAAAACAGCACCACACAAATTAAATGGCAGATACATAACACTGAAGAATGGGAAAAGAGTAACTCATCTTTTTAAGGGTACTCATGAGAGACTACAGTACATACCATGCTGAGAAACCACCTATTTTGTGACACTAATATTTACTCCATGGCAATGTACATAAATCAATAATAATGCAATAATAATAATAATAATAATACAAGCTAGGATTTTTCAGAAGCATCAGGGCAAAACACTTGGAATACAATATGATTCTAAGTCCACTTATTTCCTAAAAAAATTACCTGCATTAAAATGAGGATCATCTTCCATTGACCGTACTGCCTCCTCAACTGCATCTACGGCACTGCCTCCCTGCTTCAGGACACTGTAACCTCGCAACGCAGCTCTGACAACACCAGCACGACATCCCTCTTCTCGTTCTTTGAAGATCCGGCCAGCTCCACCATGCACCACGATGACAGGCTTCATCCTGCCAAGTACCTCTTGAGGCTTTCAGCTGTGCACACAGGCCAGTTGATTGGAAAGAGGAGTCTTTAGCATGTGCTCCTTTCTACACGGAGAGAGGCTGCAGGTTAGGTAACACATATGGGTGGTTTGCCTGCCACAATTTTACCTTCTGGGAAGCCAAGTACTCACATGGAGGAGTTCCTAATTCAGTCTGGATGAGTTGCACCAGGCAATTTAGTGCAACTTTGAGGCCAGCGCTGCTTTGAGGAAGGGCCCCTTTCAGGCTAAGTTGCTCTACAATCTTGTGGTTTAGTATGAACCCTGTCTGGTTTATTAACATGGAAACAAGCATTTAAGTAAGCCTTGAACCTGCTAACTGCTCTTTGTTTTAGATGGGTAGCCCTGTTGTCAGAGTACAGTAATATCACCAGCAATAAAGAAAGGCAACTGACCCGACCCAAGTTAAAGGCTTACCCAGCTCAACCACCTGGATCCCAGACCTCTGATCTCTTGCAATACTTTGAACTTCGAGCAGGAAAACAAGGTGTTCATTCACACGCGGAAGCCAAACACCTCGTTGTTACTGCTCATGGCCTCCCGCGAGCAAAAGAGATTACTGCTAGGTGCTACATAGCCTTGGTGATGTAAATCACGGGTTTTGCTTCCAGAAAAAGGCAAAGAAGCAGCAGCCAACTCATCTCCCACTGAAATCTGGGGCACCTCACTGAGAAAACTCCCCTCGTGAAAAGTTTCTCGGGGACGGCTATTTTTGGAGGCTGTGAAGAATAGAATACAACAGCCTTTCCTCTCATCCTACAAGCAAACCCTTCGGACAGAGCCTCCCGCACTCCTCCGGTCCCTCGCACTGCTGCTGCCCCAGGGGCCACCGGCCGGGATGACAGCAGGCGGGGAGCAGAGGAAATCCCAGCCCGGGCCGCCGTGGGGAACAGCATCTCGTAAACGAGGCCGTTCAGCCTTTTATTTCAGCCAGCAGCTACGTTTTTCCCTTACTCAGCACAGGCTACCCTGGGCCATAGACCCAGCCCAGCCGCGCCAGCGCCTCCGCTCAGGCTGGGCCTGCGCCGCTCGCCCGCCCACCCCCGGCGTTCCCGCGGAGCGCGGGGTCAGATCCCACCTGGAGCGCCCCGTCCCTGCCGTGACTCGCGGCCGCCCTGGGCGCGCTTCCGTGCGGGTGCCCGGGGCAGCGCGGGGCGGGCGCAGTCCCAGGGACGCTTGGCCCGGCAGCCGCCCTTCACAGCCATGGCGCCTCCGCCTGCGCCAAGGCGTGCCCGCACCTAACATGGCGGCCGCTGCCGCTCGCAGCCCGGGCTCTCCGCCCCGCACGGCGCTGGGGCCGGGCCACTGCCGCCGGCCCGGAGGCAGCGCGGCCCAGCCCGGCGCTGCCGGTAGCGGGGGCCGCCGCACCGTGCTCAGCTCGGTGTGGGTCCGCCCTCAGCTGCAGTGCTGCCGCCGCCGCCCTCGCCCTGTGCAAGGCCATAGCCGCGGTGTCACACCAGCTCACCGCCTGCCACCGCTTGATTTCCCCTCGAGTTAAATTTGAAAAATGGCATCTTTCCCCCCAAGTGCCCACCCTTCCCTCTGGCCGGGCTGGGTTATTCCCGTTCCAAAGTTCGGGCTGCCTGTGGAGTTCCGTAAGCTGAAAAGAGCTGTAGGTCGAGGCAGGTCCGGTCTGTGGGGATCATCGCCCTTATCCCAGGCAGGTTGGCACAGACCAGGTGAGGATAAGCTGGATGTGGCAACACTGTTCCCAAACTGATGACAAAAGACAAGAAATGAGTTTGATGTTTGTTTCTTTTTAATTATAAGCTGCTGATGGATCAAACAGTAGTTTACTAAAAGAAGAGCTGCTAAAGGTTCTTTCTGAAAAGTAAAAAATAGAGTTTGTGAATTGTAATTCTGTAATTCTGAACTCCCTTACTTGTGTAACTAGAAGTGTAACCAAAGATTTCTCAACATTTGTACAAGCGACCCAGCATGCTGCTGGCCTTCTCCCTTGACCATTCCTGCTTTTTTCACCACCTCTTCGCTCCCTTGTCTCTGTTGAGGTGTTGCAGTCCAGGCTGCAGGGAGGCAGTGAATGCAGCCTGCTGTGTCCACTCAGGGCATCGGGGGACATGGCTGTGCGAAAAGGGCAAGGACTTACTGCAATGTGGAGTCACTCAATTTAAGATCTGTTTTGATCCTGAAGGTTGGTTGAAAATTAATTAGTGTGATTTAATTAAGAGGAAACACTCCTGATGGTTTTTCCTTGTCACTGGTAGGCTTAGCACAGAGGAATTAAAATTTCTTACATTAATTATTTGGAGTGACACCTGTTTTTGTAGAATATTTATCTTGTTTTCAGGTAGTATCAAGACAGGAAACCAATACTATTTAGATTAAACAGTTTAGAAGAATCATTTCAGTTGTTTGCATGGACAGCTGAATACAAAATTTATATAGTAACTTTAAGTTGAAATTTTAATATTAGTCTAACGTTATGATTCAACAAAACAAGGGTGTCACGTGCTAGAACTGGAATAATCTGTTTCTACATCAGCTTCTTACCTTAAGCCTACTTTGGGCACTACCTTTGTCATTGTGGTCAAATCATTTATGTGCTTTTTAAAATGCTGTAAAGCTTCTCAGAACAGACTGGAAAGTATTAGTATTTAGTTTTATGATTATTATTTAGGTTTTTTTTTTAATTAGCACATTGAATTGCACATCAGAAACCTGTCCTAAAGCTATGTAAACTGTTAGGAGAAGTTTTAAATAATTGCTGTAGAAATCTATTGATTTTGTTCTTGCTAATTTTTGTAAGAGACCTTTGTGTAACATAATTGCCTGAGAAATAAATTTTAAAATGTACAGAATAAATTAGGAGGTTTGCACGTGGAGCCTTGTGGAGATTAACTTTCCTGCTTGTAAGGTGAATGTGCCTTACTTGAAAGAGGTGGGAACACATTACCACAGGTGAGTAAGGGTAGAGGGCTGGAGTAGGGAAGTAAGGGATCTGGACACATGTGGATAGGGAACATGTGTGTGAAAATACTCTGACGTCCCAGGGTCTACTCTGCATTTCCAGTGACTAAAGTACAACTGTTCTTGTGCCTTCTATTTTCCTGCAAAATCCATAAATTAAGAACATGCCTTCCTTCTAGAGAAAGAATTCCCCTAGAATCTCATTGAAATGTTAATTTTAGAAACCAGCAAAGCAAGTAAAATATATTGTAAACATAACCGTTTTAATGCATATTTATAATAAATCTATTTTTAAAATAAGTTTTTGTGTAGCAACTTGTGTTTTTATCCATAAACTATTTTAAAATCTTCAAAATATGATGTAGCACAGAAAGCAGTGCTCTATATTTTATTGATTGGATTGTAGGAGCATGCAGAGCTGATCAAGGCTAAGGCTGCTTGAGCAAGTGTCAAGCATGCAGAAACAGAATGCTGTTCACAAAGTCTGCAAACTTGAATCTTTTTATATTAGACAGAACTGTCATATGGAGATCACTGCGGCATTAGGATGCTCACGCTCTGGAAAAACTCATGCATGTTGAATAACTTCGTTCATGTGCACAGTTTGATTAAGTCTGTAAACCACTTCTTACCATATTCTTATTGCAAAGAGTGTGCCACCATTTAGGGGCGCTGGAAAAAACAGTTCCTCTGAGAGTTTAATTTTTTTATGCAAAGTTAAACTTACATTCAGGTAAGATCAGCAGTGAAATGTGCAGTAGCAGGACAATAAATGGTGGATGAGTTATTCACTGAAACACAATTGTGACCAATTCTAATTGATTAATGAGTTGTATGTTGAATAGTTCAGCTGGAAATATTTTCTTGGGAAGAGGCACTAGACTCACCAGTGTCCATGATGTTTTCTCCGTTTCTGCTCAGAAGTGAGATTAAATTGGAGATGGGTTCATTTTCCTGCTTTGGGGAGGTTTTAACCCTAGAACTTAGATGTCTTTCCCATGGCAGATTGTCCCAAACAAGAAGTTCACAGTGCCTTACTGCTCCCAATATTTCAGTATTTTGTACACAATGGAATGGTTCTAACAGACACAAGCGACTCTCAGAAGCCTGTGTGCTGGGGAAGAAGGGAGAGTGGCATAGGATGCAGTGCTGGTCATGGGAAATCCCCATTCACATCCTAGTTTGTGCACATCATGCATTTGACCAGTTTTCAAAGCTAGAGTTTAAAAATGGTCCTGGTGTTTCCTGTTTCTCTGTCCTGTGTATTTACTGGATTTTATCAGTATTTATCAGTCATATGCTCTGCTGAAGGTGCATTTGAGGTGAGTGTCCTGAGTAGGACACAACCAGGCTGACACATGGATGACTGGCAGAAACTAAAATTAGAACTTTTTGTTTTCCCATTCTTCCTGTTGTTGCAAGAACCCTGAAACCATGTTGCATTTTTGTCACTGCACAGCTGAAAAAATATGTTCCTCTGTCACCTCTGTGCTTTTGAAGTCCCTCCCACAGCCTGTGAAGTCTATAAATCCCACTCTGCTCCATTCTAATCACTTTAACTTCAAAGAAGGCAGATCAAGTTCAATTTTTTGAGATTATTTTCAATTCTCTGTTTATCCCAAGCTTTACATCCCCTCTGTAAAACTCTTTCAGACATTCTTGTTTTGGCTGATCTTCATATAACACAAGAGCTTGTTGGAAAATTTGTCTCAATGTCTGACAGAAGCTTACAGCTTCCCAGCAAGTGCAGGGGGCTTCTGGATTGATCCATTCAGAGAAAATGGCATCCTCGGGGTTACAATTGCTTTGGTTCAATCCCATGCTTCTTGCCAAAAAACCTTGCAAACTTCAGAGCTACCACAACAATTGCAGCATTTAAAACCCCCAAATTAGGAAGTATTTCTCTTATGTAACTCTCAAATTTATTTTGTCTTATGTTTTGATTACGTTAGGGAAAAATGCAGTTCTCTTAGTTTTTAATGATATACAATTAACATGCTAAAGGCTATAATTAAAACGAAGATTTCAGCTTAGCCCATATTTTAGGCAAAACCATAATTTCTTTTTAAGATGCATTAGAAGATGTTTGCTTAAATATTGCTTGAGGTAAGGATTAAAGCTTCTAAACACTCCAGGAATTTCCAGGAGAATTTATAATACACCTTAGCAGAAACAAAGTAACAATTCTAAGAATTTTGTATGTGTGCAGGCTTACTGAGGGTGATAGAAGTATCCACATTAAAGCTTTTAGGTGGATTTTGTCAATGTGCAGAACACCTTTGGGAGAAAAGATAGCACAAAACAGTTTAAAATAATTCATAGGGGATTTCCCTGTCACAATGTGGAAACAGAATGAAAATTAATCAAAAGACAAATGAACATCTGTCCAACTTTGTCCTTTCTCTGTGACTTCTTGTCACTCCAATGTATGGACCTTTAGCAACACTAAATGCAGGATATCACAGAATGCAGGAAATAAAAGAACATCAGCATGGCAAATCCATACCAAGTATATGTACAATACCTGAGATGCTCTTCATACTTGAGAGATGAAATAGGAAAAAATGAAACTAAGTTGGGACACACAGTCATGGAATTAACAAAATTACTTTTGAGTAACTTTTTAAAGACATAACCAAGTTGCCAGGTGTTGGAGAGAATCACAGGGCTCCTGTATCAGATATGATGTTCCCTCTCGTGATTTGTAATGGGGTTCAGATCATAAAAACTTAGTAAATGCAGCTCCAAGGAGTCATTATCATTACCTGCAGGTGACCCTGTGGAGGTATTTACTTTTGCAGAAAGGTGGGCAGGAAAAAATTAAGCTTTGGAAGTTTGCTGCATGTGCATTATATTGCAGGTATGCTTACATATAGCAGTTACCCAATTATCAGGAGGATTTTAATGACCATGTGTGGCCATTAGAAAGAAAAATAAAGACGTGATAGTTTTGCTTAGTTCAAATGTTTGGTGTATTATTAGAATCATGTTTGGTTTTAGTGAAGTAAAAAGCTGAGATGTAACAGTAAAAGAACCATGAAATTTTAAGTGATAAAGTTAAATGCAAATGGTTTATGTAGCAAATAAAAGTATCTCCTAATGCAGTAATTAACATTAAGAAATATTTAGAAAAAATATGTGCCATGTACATAAAACTAGATTCAAAGGCATGTTTAGAAAGATTATTCTCCAAAGTTCTTCCTCAATTTATTTCTTAAGAAAATTTTATGCTTTTTTCATATATCTTATCTGCTGCCAGACTGGTTTTGAGCAGATACTGTGTTTTGTTTTTTAATAAGGAATTGCATTTCCTTCCCTTCAGTTCCACCTAAGTATAAACTCATACAGTATATGTAATACTGTAATAATAATTGATAAAAATGTAGTTGGAAAAGGCTACAGTTAAGATATCACAGTGGTTGTAGTTTTTGATGTGAAAATAACTACAAGGGAATTTTCAGGAGCTAAGGGGTTTTATTTTGAATACTTGATCTCCTATTTTATTTCTATCCCTAAGTCAGCACCCCAATTCTAACGAAGTAACTAAAACCTATTTTGTTGCGTATACATCTAAAAGCCATATTTCAGGATGGATTTTTAAGATATTTATCAAATTATTTATAAAATGCAAGAATACTGTAGAGAGTAGGCCATGAATAGTATGTTAACAGAATATTCTCCAGTATAAATCAAAAAAGTCAATCATAAGGCTGGTGACAGGGAAAACAAATTAAGCAGGGAAAAGAAAAAAGGTGTATTTTAAAATGAGAATACTAAATGAGATTGCCAATTGATGTCTGCCAGGCATAGACGTAGATCTGTTATGGTGAGAATTTGTCAGTTCTCTCTAAATGCAATGTAACAGGTGATGAAATTTGTGTGAGATCTTCGGGTAAGCCATGCAAGTATACTGAAAGCAAAAAGCACTTTCAAATTGATTGTGATATGAATGGGGAACCCGTGATTCCAGAGATTTCCATCGTGTCACTTGTGTTGATCACAGGTGGGGAATATTGTTTATTTTGGTACCATTATCTGGGAAGCTTCCTAAAGCTGCTGAGAGCAGCAAATTTTGTTTGCCTTCAAGTAAGCAAAAATGCAGCTTACTTATGCACACTGGACTGCTAGGTGTCTGCAAATCTGGTTATCTTCCTGAAGATTTGATCATGTTGCTGGTGCCAGCATATTCCTAAACAAGCTCATATGGGAAGAAAACTCAGGATTAGGTGTTATTCTAAGGTTGCAGAAAGAGGCAATTTGCCATCTGATCTTTACGTAAAGATAAATGAATGGGTATGGATTCACAGTGCATTTTATTGAAGAGACTAAAACTATTGCAGTACTAGCGAAAAAAAAACATAAGCAAAAATGTAATTAGGACTGGTTTAAAATGAGAACTTAATGTACTATGTTCAAGAAAAGATCAAGAGAGTAGTGTTCAAAATGTTGGTACCATTTTACTGTTTTCAGCACTGAAATACATGTTAAGAAATGAGACAAATACAAACATGGTACCTTGTATTAAAGGGGCCAGATTTAGGTGGAGCTGTAAACTGCAAATAAATTATTTTATGAACCACTAATTCTCCTTTTTCGCTACTTCATGCACTTATGAACAGCCTCTAATGTTGTGTGTTAAGTCCTTATTTTAATATTTTTTCATAATACAGTCTCAAAGTGTTATTAAGGGAATTTTGAAATAAATCATCGTGCATATTGTTACATTCAGTAGCCACCTTCAGTTGGGTATGAATTAACACAATATGAAACAGATCTGCTAAGGGCATTCACACACTGAAGTTATATTCAGGGTTTTATTGGGCTATGCAGAGGAGATTTATTTCTTCACCCAAATGTTTGCACATCTAATAAAACTTACTTGGCATGTATGTTCAGGACAATGGATGCTATTTTTTCAAGGGCAAATTTTCAATCCAAAACTAAAAGCTTAGTTTTGAGTGTCGCATTTGTCCAGAGAACTGGAACAGGCTTTGTGAACAGAGTGCTGAGGTAAGGCCAAAAAACCCCCTGGTTTTGAATATCAGATAGTTTCTAGTGTTACAGGAAGGAGAGGAGACTCCCAGGAATTGTGGTCTTCTACAACTATTGGATTTTTCATACAGGGGGGCTGAACTCTGACCAGTATTTAGAAAGGAGGTTTGCAGCATGGACCTAAGGTAGCACAACCGTGAGCCTTGACGGTGCATGGGATTCAGTATTGGTGGTGGAGCTTGTGCTCCTTCTTAGGATGTCAAGGTTGAAATGTGATCTGTGTTCTTGTAACTATACTTTGTGTTTGGTTTGCAAAGTTGTCTCCTGCTGTAATCAGGAAGACATTGTCAAATACAAGGCAACTGCCATCCCTGCCCTTTCCTTTCCTCCATTTTTTTCATCTTTCTCTCTCCTGCCTTCCCTCCTCCTCCAAATTTCCTTTGTTGTACAGTGGGCTTAGTGAAAAAACTGGCAATGCAGAATTGGTATTTCAAGTTGATGGAAAATTCAAGAACATGAGATAGCACTAGATTCATCATATTTGGTGAGCTGTTTCTGCAGAGGAATTTTGAAGAAAAAGTAGTTAACATCTGAACATCAGTATCCCTAAAATTTTGAGGATATGTGGTTAGGTCTATTATCTTTCTGCTGCTTTTATGTCTTTTCTAGCTTTTGCATTTTTAAAGAAATCATTTCAATACCATTTTTTTGTAAGTCATTGGAAGTCACATTTTTTACCCACTTTTTAAAAAATAGAAGTTTTTATGATTATAATATTGTGGATGAACGCTGTCTATAACCAGTAGAAATGCTTCAAAGCTGATTGAAAGGAGGACGCTAGCCTTTCTGAAATGCTCTCTGATCGAATATGAGATATGGGAGCATCCAACTTGTTTTAACAATGGAAACTCCTTTTATTGCCCGTGTAAAAATAGATCACAGTGCAGTGACCCTAGAGGGAGAGAAAGAATGAAAAAGATGCGTGTTTCTCTTAAAATTCTGACTACATTGTTACAGTCTGTGTCAAAGGATGACAAATCCGAATTGCTCTGCTTCCTATGTTCTTTGAATTAGAGCTTGGTGTGTGTTACACTATTTTGACCTCTTCAAAATTTAATTAGCAGATTTCCTTTTCCCTCTCTAGCCCATTTTGAAGTGTGGGGCAAAAAAAAAGAATATATATATATATATATAGCAGTGTCATAATACTTCATTCTTTTCTGAATCTAACTGCATATTTTGAATGGAATTTGTATGAAAGCACTCTTGTATAAATTTAAATCAGGATGATATAAAACCATTAAGTGATATTAACCAATGAGGATTAAAGACTACCTGAACTGGCTAGAAAAAATTTACTGCCCAGTCACTAATTTATAGGTTCGATGCTTGCTAGGGTATTTGCCCAGCTGCACCTGCCTTATCAATGTGTTCAACTGTGAATTAGTTAGCACAAAAAGTTGGCAGAGGGATAGGGAATTTTTCACCTCAAGGTCAGTAACAAGGCAGGCTAATACTGATTTAATGCTGTTATGGTCTCGTAGCTCAGCATGAACATGATTCTATATTGCCATCAGTTGACACATGTCTACATTCAAAGAAACACTTTTTAAACTTACATCCTTTCTGCAAGAACACCAAGTACCAGGCACCTGCCTTAGCTGGCAAAAAGTTAAGTGTCCTGGCTAAGATAGTTGTCTAGGCTTCCTCTGTAACTGTGGGGAGAAGGATTTTCAGAGTGATTCATACAGTTCTAAGATGTGTCTAAAATAGATGAGATGACTCATCTTCTGGAAGTACCTGCCACTCTACTGACGACAGAGGGAGACCTAGATGACTAACCTACCCTAGATAGCTAAATTTTGAACTGGTAGTTAATACAAGAGAAAGCTCAGTACCGATGTCTTTTTCTTTTAATGAAAAGAGGCTCAAGTATGCAGTCATTATGAAAAAGTCTGTATGACCACTGATCATACAGTATATGCTGAAAAAGAGATGGACCTGCACTGCTGTCCTCCTGTATCTTTTATAAGTATGTTGACTTTATTTCTTGTTAAATTAATGTCAAGGTGAGGAAAAGAAGGTACTTTTTACCTTAAAAATCCCACTGGAAAGGGATATGTGTTATTTACTTTACACAGGTCTATGAAACGATGAGCATGATATTTATTCTGCATCAGTTTCCATTATTGAAATTTCTTTGTATTGAAATTGCTTTGTATTTATACTGGTGGTATTGGATGTAAAATCCATTAGGCGGGGTGTAACAGATTGTTAGCATGTATTTGCTTAAATACAGCATGAAGATCTGCAGTCTGCAGGGCATTAACTTCATTGTTGACTGCTTCAGATGCACCTTTTTTTGGAGAAGTTACAAAAATTGAGCTTTAAACTTGTTAATATTTAATTTAAACCCATCACTTGGCCAATTTGAAAATTTGAGGTCTTCGGGAATTATTCACCACATTTGATTTTAGGTAGCAAATTAGGTTTCTAAATAGGGAGTCTGGGCACCGTTTGTAATCAGCAGAGTAGAGTTGACACCTCCAGGGAACAATTTAGAGCAGCTAAGGTAAGCAGGAAGGTAGTGCTCTGGTTGCCCTCCAGAGGACTTCCACTGCTGCTTAGCTTGAATCCTCTGAAATAATCTCTGAGATATTTACTTATCCCTTTATATTTACTGTGCAGGAAGCCTAGTCTGGTTTTGTAGGCTATTGAAGTAGGCAACATGAATACTCCCCTTGTTTTCTATCATAATTCTTAGGTTAGTAATACCTTGTCAACTCAGAGTGGAATATTTTTCTGAATATATTGAGAATATATTTCTGAATGTCAGATGTGCATCAGAAGTGCCTGCTGCATGGTTAATGTATACAGTATGCTCAGCAATGTTAATGTAGTAGCATATAATGTAGTGGTGTGTATGTAGTCTATGTAGTATGCTGAGTTCTAAACTATTTTCTTGTGACTTGATTAATAGAGCACCCCCTGTATGTCCAGGATAGTCAGCAAAATCCATTTGGTTTTCTCAGAAAATTTGCTTTCATTTTGGGTGCTCTCTGGTTGAATCCTGAGCAATTCTAATCTCTAATCTCTGTGTCTGCAAGGCACAAGTAGTGAACTGCTGCCTGGCACAGACACTGTAAGGCCTTCCTCACCTGCCCTTACGTTCAGAGTATCAGAACACAGTGCTTTGGATCAAACAGTGCAATGAATTGTTACATTTTTTTGTTGGTCGACAGCTGTTTTACCTAAAGCACTACACTCCTACTGTAGCTTTGAAAGTATAATAACTGGTTATATATTGCTTTATGCAGATTGTACAGGGCTTCAGAATTCAGGGTGTTAACTGATTTGCTACAGTTTGAAAAATCATCTACAGAGTTTACGAATGTATTGTCGTGGTAAATTGAGATCTGTGGATTTTTCTTTCATCTAATATGGAAGCCCAAGTTTATGGATAAAGCACAAAATCAGGATGGATGGAAGGATGAAGAGAAGTCATGACCGCAGATCAGCCTTGATTAATCTTCATTACACACCTGGAGAGAAAGCACAATATAGGATATTACATTAGCACCTGGAGGAGGAGGAGTTTCCAGACTTTCAGGAAGAAAAGCAGGCATGTTACAAAAGACAAGCAACGACTATAAGTGCTGTACCCTGGGAATCGTCTCCCAGTGAAGGAGTTTAGGTGACAAAATCACTTTGATATGGTAGCCATAAGAAATAGTGAATGTGTTCGTCAAAGACAATAAACAACCTTGAATCTGGTGGATAAGTTTAAATTCTGTTCTTTGGTAATTCTTCTTTATAAAAGACAAAGGAAAGTAAAATTGCAAAGGACACAAGGGTGTATCCAGGGGAACAAGAACATCATTTATAGTCGCCAGAGTTGTATGATGAGGCTCACTTGCTAGATACCTGATAACAAGGAAAGCCAATCTGTCACTGCATGGTTCCATAAAGAAGATTTGTCTATAATAGGGAGCATTAAACAGGGTAATGGAAATTACTTGAGCAGCTACTGAATTAATTTTCATTTTAAACATACTCTAAAGATAACTGACTGGACAGCATTGTAAGTTCTGTATCGGAGTGCATCCATTAATAAAGGACTGTGAGAAATTTGCTGGTTTTGAATATAAACTTGGCTGTGCTGTCAGCTAACATCTCCTTTACCTGGAGCAAAACTTTAAGTGATGCATAATATAGATAGGACTCAGTTGTGGACTCCTGAAATCATTACCTCATACAAACTGCTTTTATTTAATAGAGCAATGTAATTGTTTCTCTAGAGGGTGATGAGTGTGATTCATTATATTTGATCTTTTTCATACCAGAAGCATACTGCTGTTGCTAGCTCAGAAGACTTTTTGGCAAATCAAAAGCAGACTGGTAGTTTGGAGCATTTCTCTGTCAGTTTGAAATCCCCAAGCTGTAGCTTCAAGCTCACCAGTGAGTGCTTTGCAGTAGTACCAAGAGAGCTGAAATAATCAACAACAGAAACCTTTTATCTCGTGTCTGAAATCCATAGATAGAAAGAGAATGTATATATAAATATTTCTCTTTAATATTTCACATCATGCTTCCACTTAAGTTTAAAGTTTTTTCACTGAGAGTGGACATAAGCCAAGCCGAGCCACAGGATTAATCATAAATAATTTACATGAAATCCCTCTACTAAGATATCCCACAATTTCATAAAGAATGAACACATGTTCTGAGAATACATAAGGGTTGCTATAATTAGCTCACTTCAACACGCCTGGGAACAACACACAAAGCTGCTGTTGAAGTTTTTCTGACATAGCTGATCATGTTGCTCATTGTCCAGAACAATTAAATGTTCGTTTTTCTCTGATTTTTTTTTCTTAGAACTGCATCCAGATTAAGAAAAAAAAATCTGCTAAAAATTCTGAACAATGTTGACTGGTGAAGGCTGTAGAACAACTATTGCTTCAATAAACAGGATTAGTTTTGGATTACTTTTTCTACAAAGACTGGAGCACTGCCTTACTCCTCCTTGCTTAGAAACATCAACCCCTTCAGATCTCCATGGTTATCTCACAGAATGAAAAGTAAAAGCATTCTGGGATGATTATATGAAAACTTGTAAAGGGTAAGTGCAAACTAAAAAGCTGTATTTGAGGACTAAACACCGCATTTTCAGATGGCTGAGTTTGTGTGTATGGTTGGAGAGATGAGAAGCCTTAAACTGTGCAGCATGGAGTGGACCTTGGTTTGGGGAAGATACAGAAAAGGCCTTACTGATTTGTTACTGTGTCTTTTGAACATATATCTACCAAGTTGGTTGAAGCAAAAAGAAATTAGCTGGATTGTGTTTGAAAACAGTGGCTTAATTATTAAACTTAAACTTTACTAAAATACAAAATATTCAACATTCCTAAACACCTGTACAAAAGAGATTTAAGAGCATAGTTAAGACTAGGCTTGCATATGGATGTGCATACCATTAAAGCTGGGGAAGTGTGGATTTCTGCCATGTTCTGTAAATGTAAGATACATAAATTAGAATTGCTTAGGGATACTGTTGCTTACATGAATCACTTCTCCAGTCTTTAATTTATGAATAAATGTGCTTGGTGTGACTACTCTTGTCTCACACTGATCTCAAATGGCAGAAAATATCCTGTATGCAATGGTTTGCAGATATATGGTATCCATGAGATATGTTTCTCAATATTGATTACAGTTATTTTATGTTTACAGAAAATTCAAATGTAGGAGGACTTAAATACACCCAAGAGAGGTTTAATAGTGATGTGGAAAAATAGTCTGAGAAAATTAGGATGCAGTTCTGGGACAATTTCAAAGTACTACTGTATTTAGATGGTATTTCTTATCTAAAATGTAGTATGAGGAATGGACAGTGGTACTTAGGTTGAGCATGAGTCAACAGTGCTGTGTTACTATAAAAAACGTGTTGGGGAGACATGACAAATATCAAATATGTAAAAGATTTGAAAGTAGAAAGAGACTAAGCTGTGCTGTGGGCTAATGGGAGTAGGAAAATATTAAATGGGCTTAAATCATAGGAAAACTTGAGGCTAAATATTATTGTTACATTATTTTTGCCAGGCATATTGAAAGCACTGGGACTGGTTGTTTATGAGCTGGTCAGACAAATATCTGTCAGAGATAATAAACACTGCCTTGGGACTAGATATGTCATTTGGTTCCTACCAGCTCTGAACTCTATTATTCAATATGGTAATAAAACTTCACAAGTAGTTTCATGCCAATGTGCATGAAGATACAATTCAGAGAGAGTATAGAGCCTTTGACACTAAGCACTGCATGAGATATGCAGTTTTTCTCCAGTATAGTATCTACTTCTGGTTTTGATGAAGTAAATAGTTGAACTTCTAATTTAGCTTTGATTTTATATTATCATCTCAGTATCACTTCTTCACAATATCTCATCCCACCCACAGATCCCTGTATCAGAATAATACCTTTTCCACCTTCCTCTTCAGTAGGTTGGGACAACACAGAATAGGAAACAGCACCACGGACAGCAAATTCGATTTAGGTTGACAATATGATCCTATTGTTGAAAAGCCAAAGGTTATTCTGTGGTACATTAAATAAATATCATATGTAAAGCACTGGAGGTATGTGATCTATGTGGCATCAGCTGGGCTGCTACAGGGCAACACACCATTAAAGAGAATCCAGAGGACAACAACAAATACAAACATGGTAGAAAAAATAACCTGTAAGGGAGAGCAGAATGCAGTGTAGAAGTGGAGAGTGAAGAACACTGCCTCCCATTTAGGTGCCTGACTCATGCTTTACCTGTATGTGTTTAGTGAAGAATATTTAATGTTTAATGAGGTGTATATGTATATATCTATGGATATAAAGAATCTCTTAATGGAAACCAATTAACTCTTCCAGTCTGTAAAAAGCTGTTACAAAGGCAGGACCTCTCACTTGAGCAAGAAGACAGTAATTTTTTTTTTTTTATCAAAACCTATATTCAAGAAGGGCTTCTGTCTAAAGCAAGACAAGCTCTATTATATTACTGTTTCTTTAACATTTCTGTAGGAAAATTTTTGAAGAATGTTACCCAAATATCTTTTGGGGCTGATCTTGATACACTGAATTCTGTTTCTCAACAGATCCCCATTTTGCAACACTTTCAAACCTAAATCTCTGTGATTTCTAATATTTAATAGAGTTTGCTTTTGGTATTTGTAATCAACTCTTTTTTCCTCCCTGTTTTCATTCACGGTGTCCAGAATATCGAAGGCGGTGGAAAAGAAGCATCCAGAAGGTTAGTGCTAATGTTGCTCTTGTATTTGATTGCTATCAGAAAATGTAGCAGACAGGTTTTGTGAAAAAGTTTTCTTGACACAGCACCATATACTGGTATGGTTAGGTCTGGCTGGACACACACATTGTTTTCTTCATGGGGGACTTCATGAAGGGTGATTGCTCCTGCTATGAACATATCAGGATGTTTCGAAAGGCAGTTCCATTCTTTCATTCATGGCCTCAACATGTCTAAGATTAGACTGTAAAATGAGAATAGGCATAAAATACGTGCTTTTACATTAACTCACTGATCCAAAATACTTTTACCAATCCACAGTTTAGATGAAAAAAACCTGAGAGACAATATAAAGTGGGACTGCTTAAGGAAGATTAAATGTGTTTTATATTGTGAGATCTTCAATCAGGATATGCTGCATTTTTCTGGGTGTCATACAAGCACAAAAGTCTAAATTTCCACTTCAAAGTGCTTCAGTTTGTCTGACTCCAGCCTCTACTTATCTGATGATAATGCCATTTGCTAAAATGAAAGATACTGAGAAATGCCTATTTTGTGATATACACATCCATAAATACAGAGTGGTTGCAATGTAGAAGGTGTCTCCAAGCAAAAAGGCACAGACTTGATCTCATATGATGTCTCTCAGATTTAATGTCTTCAGATACCTCATACCAATAACACCACCTTAAACCACTGGGTAAAGATCTTTCCAGGCTGAAATGACTCAGGATTTTGCACAGCAATTCAGTGCAAGGAAAGGACTTTTGAGGGCATTAAAAACCAGAAAATTACTGCAGAATGGATATTTTAGATAATTCGTATAATACAGTTTGGGGAGCAGGTTTTGAGGCTTGCTTTTTGTTTGGGTTTGGTTTTTTTTTCATTATAGATAAATTATATTTTCTAACACCTACTATCTCTTTTTTTAAAGATTATTTTGCCAGCATGTATGTTATATAGGCTATTAAAATGGTTGAAATTGAATTTTCAGCCTTTTTTAAGAAATGACTGACTTAACAAATTGATGCAGATTAAGTGACCCCAGTCTATTTTAAGCAGCGCAGAGATTGTTTCTGTTTGCACAGCAGTATCCCAAGTAACTCTTTTGTACAAGGAATATGTATTTGAATTAAAGGCTGAAGTATGAGCAGTCAGTAATGTCTGCAAAACAATATTGGAAACCTGTCATTAGATTTTTAAATTTGAGAAATTTGATTGCCTTTTTCAATTTCCTGTGAGACAAAATATATTTTCCCAGTTATGTGTAGGTGACAGCAGACTCATCTGTTAATCATCAATTTCCTCATTAGAAGTTATTACCTCATTTTTTTATATATATACGTCTTCTAAAATATAATTTCTCTTCAAATGAACAGTAGTTTATTTGAAATAATTACACTTTGATAAAACATATGTGTTCTATCCTTCAGAAGCTTTTGAATCTAGTGCCCCATTTCAACCAAATTTGAGAAGAGGCAAAACTTTGGGTAATTTTCTACAAGTTTCCTGAATTAAGATGTCCAAAGAGGAGAGGTGCCTTGACCAGTTTTGAAGGAAAGATTGTGTATAAGACCATTCTTTATTGAAAGGCTATCAAAGAAGCCATATTGCTGTTCAAACCTGAGAGGCATATCTATAGCATACTAGATTTAATTTTAAATTTCTTGGCATGGGTATTTATTTCAGTGGAATTGTTCAAATGTTTGAAAGTCAAAACTCCAAATAATATACAAGTGAGAACACTGTAAAGTAATATGAAACTGTGGAAAATTCTCTAGCAAAGATTGCAATGCAAATTTTAAGTTCTCTAATAATTTATGTATTATATTGAACTAGTGTGCTAATACTAAAAGGACAGTAGAAATAAAGAGGGATAATGTCATCAGTGGCTTACAGGGGTGGAAATTTAATGGAAATGAAAAGTGCTGAGTCATAGTTAAAATTTGCATTGGTGGAATATGGGTTCCTGTAATGCTCTCAAATTTTAAATGAATCTGGTGAGTGTTGAAAAAGATATTGCAATATTGCCCTTAATTAATTTAATGGATAAGAAAAAAAATCTGTCAAATTTTCTAAATGTGTTCACCTGCAGAGGAATTTTAAATGCCACGTTTTAGGAGTTCCTTATCCATGGCCTGGAGTCACAAAATTCAATGTTTTTTTGTTTTTGGTTTATGAGGAGGGGAGTATTGATCCAATATGGAAATCCTTGTGATACAGACAGCCAAATTCAGTGAAAGTTGTTGCAGGGACCTGGAAATTACCTGATATATATGAGGAAACAATACAGAGGAGCTGAAGTGTTCTGTAGCATTGGTGACGTACCAGGCATGGTGTAGCATGTTTCACTCTGGGCAAGTCAGTGTCCTGAAGGTCTCAACAAGTCAGAGTAACACCAAAACTGCAATAAAAATGTTGTAGAAGTGGAAGAGAGAAAGAGGAAGACTAAACTTGTATCACTTGGCTATATGATAGCCAAAACTCTACAAAAGCACAGTAACAATTTATATATATTTGAATAGTGTACAAGAAAAGATGAGAATTACACACTTCAATGAACAGAGTATAGAACTGAGGATGAAATGAAGAAAAGTTGTATTGATCAGTTCTAGAACTCGCCTCCTGTGATGTTAAATTTCCTTCTTGCAACAAACCCCTCAAGGGAAGAGGAGGAAGCCTTCTTTTTTGGAAAAACACCAGTAAATGGCTGGTGACTGGAAAAACACCAGTTGATGAACAAATCCTGTGCAGATACATGGTGGTGTTCTATGTTGATGGTTGGACTTGATGATCTTGGAGATATTTTCCAACTTGAACGATTCTACTTTTCTATGATTCTAGGATGTAACTCATGCCAAATTCCTAGTTTAACAACATATAACCCTTAAGGAGCTAATGTGACCATATTGTTTGACCTACTCTGTAGTAGACAGGACATTCTTGAAGCAATTCCTGATTGGATTCCATTTCCTTCTTGTCCATTACATATGGTTGCACCTTTACTGTTTAGGTCATTATGAATTTTTTTCTTTTTTCAGTTCTTCACCTGGAATATTCTTTCAGCAGTGAACTAAAGCTAGAAGATAGACAGTTTGAGAGCATGTTGTGAGTCCTATACTTGTGAGGGAGGAAAGGGAGGGGGAGCATGAAAGTTTGGAAAATTATCTATTCAGTCTATCTTTTCTTTCTACTTGTTTACTCTCTACATATGGTTTGTTTTGCTGCTGAACATATCATATAAGAAAAATCTTAATGTATTTGTGTCATAGGACTAGTGGAAGATGGGTATTCTCTCACTAATGGAGAGAAAGTGTCTAAAGGAATTTTATGCATCTTGAATACATTTTCAGAATGAAAAATGAAAATTAAGGAAAGATATTTCTGTGCAGTCACAGAAAAGAAATAATTTAATGAGAATTCCCTGTTGACAAATTCTTAACCAAGCAATGATAGCTAGCAATAGATGGACCTTTTAAAAAACCTTTTAAGCTGTTTGTGAACTGTCCAATTTATGGACTTACATATTTTAAACCATTTTTGCCTCGTGCCAGTTTACTGGTAGTGCACACCTGTGGCTCCTGTTTCAAACTAGGCTTCATGGATATCATAGGTTAGCAAGCATAGTCCCGGAAGGGACGTCCTTGCTAAGGGGTGCTTACAATTTCCTCTGGGAACTGATAGAACCTATCAGCTGGCCAGTTTGAATATGGACAATTCTCTAAGCCACTTAAAGTTGTGATCACCTCTGTGATCCACATTTAAGAATAGGCAAACTCCCCTCCAAGCCCTCTCTCGTTTCCGGCGCTGGGACAGGTGGCTGCAGGCCCCGAGTGGGGGCCAGCGGGCCCGGCCAGGCCCTGCTCGGGCCAGGCCGGGCTGGGCCACGGCCATCCTGAAGCCATGGACCTGTTCCAGCCATGGAACCCCCCCCACTGCCTTGCCGTGGGCAGCCGGAGCGGCTCGGCTCTACCCCCTCTCCACTGCGATAAGAAAAATTCAACATTCCAGCTGCAAAGCTGCAAGGCCGAGGTGAGATTAACCCTTTTACTGCTGTGAAGAGCTGAAAACCTGAGGGAAGAGAGAGAGGAGATGCTTAAAGCTGAAATTCTGTTGTGAAGCTATGATATATCAGAGTATCCTGTTGTAATTTCATGAAGATATGGGGGGTGTTCAACTCATAAGCAAAAGCACCTGCGCTGAGATAGGCAGATGCTGACGCAGCTGTAATTTCATGAGAAGTTTGGACAGGGAGAGATGAACCAGATGAGGACTTTTGCTCCAAATGGGAAAGGAGAAAACCTCAGTTCCTAGAGATGCTCTCAGAGATAGTCCTAACGATGAAGATGATGAAGACCCTTTGCTCCCAGGGAAGGAGAAGGGCCTCTGTTTTTGTTTCTGAACGGCTCAACCTTAAAATTGTACCCCAAAAAACTTCAAGAGTGGATCCTCGAAAGCAGTTGCGGGAAAAGCTGCAAGTCAGGGGAAAGGACTCACACGCAGGCAGAGAGACTCCTCTTCCTAAATGGACTGAACAATATTTGGAAGTGGGCGGCTGTCTCGTTGTGATAATGTTTTCATAGCATGAGCAAGAAGAGACTTCTCTTTCTAAATGGACTGAACAAGGTTATTATGGAAGTGGTAACAGACTGAACATCTCAAGGGTTGTCTTTTTACATTGTCAGTGGGAGAAGGGAGGAAGGTGGGGGGAGGAGGAGAGTTCTGAAGGTGGTATAATTTTTTTTTTTTTTTCTTCTTTTAGGTCTGTTAATAAACTTCTTTATATTCTTTCAAGTTTGGTGCCTGCTTTGCATTTCTCCTAATTCTTATCTCACAGCAGATAAACAGTAATGAGTATTTTGGACCAAACCACTACAATGGAATACATGCATAAAGATGCAGAGCCCTGCAGTAATACATGTAGATTGTGTCAATGCTGAGGCCTGACCAAGAGGCTCTCTGAAATCCAGGAGAAATTTGCAAAGAAAAAGGTTTCAGGATTGAAAACAGACATGGTAAATAATTTTAAGTAAAGGCTCCAAATGTGTTTGTGCAGCATCCGGCATGATATTGCCTTGACTGTGTCTGAAAACCTTGACTATACAACAATTCCAGGTTGCATTATTTTATTTATAAACTGCATCATTTTTCCCCTTCTTGCCATGAACATGTTTTATCTTCCTTCAACCTAGTTAAAGTTTTTTTTTCCTTTTATAAATACTTATCTTCCTATCTGTCGTATATTAATTTGGAAAAGAAAAATATAATTTTACAGAGTTAAATAAACAGTAGGCCCTGGTTATAAACCAAAAAAGTCAAAATACTCAGTATTCCAGGGTTGAATGCAACAATTCATCCTGTGTGGCTCCCAGGACTTACACCAGCTCTAAAATAAATGAGCACAGTCCCCAATACCGAGGCTGATTTGTTATCTCTATATGTACTTTTCAGATAACAGACATTAAATAATTCACTATAGAAAGTCTTATTTCAATTAAAATGGTAAAACTGATAAGGAAGTTTTCTTTACTTTTGGGAATATATCTCTGGCTTGTAATTGCATTAATTACAAATACACACAGTTGAAAAGTTATTCAAATGCAAATTTTCTTAATGAGAAGAAAGCAACTGGGAGTATAATTTTTAGTTGTTGCAGTTAATGAAAGTATTTGATTTTGTTTTAATTGCACTTTTAATAAAATAAAGTGCTCTCACAGTGATGAGGTTTCACTAATACAGCATCATCTAAGCAGTGCTAGAGCTTCCGAAGGTTGCTGATGGTGGATAGATCAGCTGGCACTGGGCTCTTGCTGGAGATAAGTGAAGCAAACAAGCCTCGCTCCCGGGCAGTGCTGATCTCTGGCTAACAGCAGGGTGCTGAGGAATGTCACCAGAATGACCCTAAAGGTTCTCTGATATTTTATCTAACACTGGTAAGGAATTGCAGTAACTTCTTTTCAAAAGGATTGATGTCAAAAAGGATTTGCCTCCTTCCCCAAACAAGCAAGTTTTAGATATTAGTGGGTTACCTTTCAATCTTGCATGTGAGATGGTATCTATGAGGAAGAGCAACCATCCGGGGAAACTTCAAGCAATAGCCTGGTGGCTCAGTGACCGTATCCTGCCCCTCTTCACACTTCAGTCTGGGAATGTTGGGAAAAAAGGAATGGCAAATCCTGTCACTGGGTGAGCCTCCTGGTATCCATGAGGAGCTGTATCCAAACCTCAGGGGTTACATTTCCTCAGCTGTCATTTCAGAATGCCATGCTTTCAAACTGTTTTTGCAGTGTAAATTGAAAGTATGTTTCAGAAAGGCTTGGTCTAGTCGCAGACAACTTAGGAGCAGCAAAAAGACAAAATGAATCAAATAAATAGGAGTATTTTCATTTAACTCTAATTATAATTAATATACTTGAAGGTATGATAAAAGATTCCCAGAAAAAATCTGAGCTGTTTGCTTCATATAATGAAGAAATCTAGTTATTTTTAGCATTTTAACAGAATATAATTTGGTATAGAGATAGAGTGCTAATTTTATGGGCTTTTTTTTCCAAATAAGCAAGTTTTTCAGAGTTACATACACGGCAAATTAATTTTTCATAGATATTATGCATAAATGAAATTTAGAGAAAATATGCATATCTTAAATTTAATAGATTCACCATAAAATCCTGATAAGATTTCACCTTCTGTTAATTTTCCTCTGAGATGAAAGCACTACCAAGCAACAAAACCAGATGTTTAAGCACATCTTCACAGGGTGGAAAAGAGGGTTTTAAGATTAGAACTTCTAATAGATTTTGATCCCGAGCAAGAACTTTTAGAAGCCCATGGATATCTCTCAGATAGACTTAAGAGAATCCAATATACAAGGCCACTGACATGACAATCTCTGTGTTTTACGAAGGAAATGTTAGCGGTACAGGAGTGAAGTAAAGGGTGAGGCAAGAGCAGGAACCAAAAGACATCATCCTGGCAAAGGAAAGGTAGTAAAATGAAGTTAAGGTCAGAGAGCAGCAAGAGGGACAAGAGAAAGTAGGCTTGCTGTCTTCCCCAGTTACCCATTTTCTTCCCTTGTGCATAAATGAGGAATATCTCCTAGTCAATGCTAAGCATTCCACCTTTCTCCCATAGAAGCTCATGGCAAGGGGCTATCTCAGATCTCCTTCATCCAGCCTTGGGGGACATGGCCAGAGATGGTTTTGTTTTAGGTTGTTTATGCTCCAGGAGTACCTGCACTCATTTAACAGTGCTTGGATGAATGACCTGAGAAGCTTTTCATGTGCAAAGGATATCTGGCATAAGTGCTCTAAAATATGTATGTTTATTCAATTTTGATTGCATTGTTGACATGGAGGTCCAGAGATATTTTGGGGAGTTTGTGTCCTGGGGTTCTCCAAAGGAAGCATTTGGAGAAAGCAAGAGCAAGCTTTTATAACAACTATCAGATTCTATGAATGGTTTTTGCTTCTTAAATACTCTTGCTGTAATGGGATGAAAAAGAAGGATCACACTCTGAATGGCTAGGATGGGTATAACTTTTATACTCTGAAATGGGGAAGTAGATGATGACAGGGGCAAACATCAACTTGCTTTTAAGCGCTTACTATTACTGTAACCATCATGTCATGAAAGGTCATTGACATCATCAGCTATAGAGCCAAGTTATTTTCTCTTTTCTGATACAGTATTTCAGACAACCATTAGCCAATCTCCATTGTGCTGCAACAAACAGAAATTTAGGGAAGGGAACTGGGCATTTCTGTCACCCCTGGAGCTAGTGGAGAGAAGAGTGATGTGGGATCCCTAGAGCTGCTCACTGGCCTTGGGGGACACTTGTGTCTGTGCCCTGTGAGTTGACCCTTTCCTTCTTTGTGCAGTATTGACAGTGGTGTTTCCTCCTCCAGGAAGTACCAAGGAAAAACATTGTCTGATTTTGCATACCTGAACTGCATCACTATAGCCACATCTTAAATGGCTGTCTGCAGCTGCTTTAAAGTCCACTGGCATGTACAAAAGTGAATGTAAGTGCATTCTCTTCAAGAAAGAAAGTAGTTCACTGCTACAAAACTCTGCTAAGACAGTAAAGGCATCCCAGGCATATCTTCTGCCCTTTCAGATTGAGAAAGTCAAAAAATATTAGACTTCTAGAAAACCATGAAATGAAGAGTTATTTTCAGTTCTCAAATAACCTTAATTCTGCTTTATTTGAAAAATGACCCAATAAACATATAACTTCTCTCTTCTGTCTCCAAAACTGTCATGAAAGAGAAGCTGCTTATGTTTTCTCTGTGGTCATATTTGCCCTAGTCCAAAAAAGTACCCCTCACCTGCTAGATTTTACAGCTACCTCACCTTTACCTGGATGCACATGTACAATATAACACTATTGGTTTTTCTTTTTTCAAATAGCCTCTACACAAGCTATATTATTCTCCAGCTTCATTTATAACAAAAATACCTGTAAGCTTCCCACCTTTCTCCATGAAATTGCTAAAATGTACAGAAAAATTAAGATTGGAAATGACCAGCAACTAACCCAGTACCTCCATGTTCACCACTAAATCATGTCCTCAAATGCCACATCCAAACACCTTTTGAGCACTTCCAGGGATGCTGATTCCACTTCCCTGGGCAGCCTGTTTCAATGCATGACCACCTTTCCAATGAAGAAATTTTCCCAAATATCCAATATAAACCTTCCCTGGTGGAACTTGAGGCCATTTCCGCTCATCCTGCGCCTCTCTCAGCCTGGGAGAAGAGGCTGACCCCTCCTTGCTACAACCTCCTTTCAGGTAGTTGTAGGGAGTGATAAAGCCCCTTCTGAGCTTCCTTTTCTCCAGGCAAAATAACCCCAAATGTAGTTTATTATATGTCTTGAGGCACTAGCACATCACTTTTTTCTTTGATCACATGTCAAGGTCTGATAGAGCTCCTGTTATTGCACAGAGCATCTCCTGATGCCTCTTCTTGGATCCACAGCTCACCCACACTGCTCTTGCCACTTGCTGCAGTTACTTTCATTGGGAGCAGGACACTGGGATTTTTACCAGCCTTCCCAGGGCTGCTGTCCCCAAGGGAAGAAGAGGGAGGACAGAATTCAATGTATCTGTATTTATTAAACTTTCTCACAAATTTGGGGTTGCTGAATTTGAAATTATACAAAGATGTTGTCATGTATCCATAGTTATTCTCAGTAAATTCTCGCACTGGGATGGCAGGGATTCCACCACCTCCCCAGTTAATCTCTTTCAAGGCATATAATTAGAAGACAGACTATTGATAAACATTCCCTTAAGCATGATTTAAAAAATGATGCTTACTGAAAAGTAATTGTATACTATTTTCATCTTTTCAATAGAAAGTCGTTGTCTTGCCTAAGGGTAAATATCTGAAAGTTGGTTGTCGATGTCTAGACTCATCAACCTAGATTCCCTTTATAGCCAGCTGAAAGAAACAGGCACCTCCAGGGCATGATTCATCTGTCTGTCTTAGAAGAAACGGTAAGTGGAGAAGGATTTCTTTCTGAAATATATGCCTCAGAAATGATTAGAGTTGTTCAGGAAATGGTTTTCATATTCTGTGGGAAATTGATTTAAATAACTAGTTTTCTTCAATACTAGAAAGAAGAAAAGGCTTTCAAGAAATTTTCAAGAAAATTACATATTTAAAAATTCACTCTTAGTAAAATGAAGTGCTTATTTTCTTATGGTTTTTTTCCTTTATGTTTTATAATTCCCAATGGAAAAATTACATTTGAAAATGAAGAGAGGTTTTAATAAGAAAAATTGAAACTTGAGATCGAATGGGATATTTTGATCTCACTGTTATCTTTCAACTTGAATTGCCTTTTTCTTATGAATGGTCACCTTAATTGGTCCATTCTACAGAAAGTTTTGATTTCGGAATAGCATTTTTGTAGAAAAATGTGACAACAAAATTTTTTCAACCAGCTATACAAGTTATGTGTGAGTGGACATAACTTCATACAAATAACTGTTTTTAATTGCAATACCTCTTTATAAAAACGTTCTGCTTTCAATTCACAAAGCTTTTAACATTCCTTAGCCTAACAAGTAGCTCTCAATTAATAAAGGGCTAACTGTGGCATCATTTTGAGAAATGTCTTATAAAGGCAAGCTTCTAATAGAGTTAAAATAATTAGGCATGTAAGATTTTTTGGGGCTGTTTTGTTGTCACAATTTTCTTGAAGGACATGAACAATAGACTGAAGTATCATATAGTCCCTACCTTCATGTAACCAAGTGCAAACAAAGAAAACATGCAGACTGACATTGTAATAAGAGGAATTTGCTTTGGTCCCCCCATAAAAAGAATTAGCCAGGGGTTTGAGTTTTTTATTATACATGATTGATGGCTATCAAGATATCTGAGACTGCAAAGCTAATACATCGAGCTACAGTATGACAATAATGAGCTGTGACAGTCTAACTGAGTAAGGGAAAGTTTCACAGAACTGGGTGTCTGGAAGGAAGACATCGAAGTTGACAAATGACTCCCAGCTAACTTGCTTTCTTCTGCAAGGCATGTTCCAGTGTCGCTGAGAGGCAGATGTTAAATGGAGCTAGACAGTACTGAACACACTTCAGTAAATGTCTTGCTGATAGGATGATTTACACACCAGAAAGAGGGAACAAACATTTTTAGGAAAATCTGAATGAAATCTTAGACTTCGTTCAGACAATGTGGGATTCACCTCACCTAATCATGAATTGTCTACTATGCAGTATTTACACTCTAAAGTAGCCAACACACTTTATGGTCCATGAAGAGAAGTACATGGCACATTTTGGATACAAGGTTTAGGATAAACACACCTAAAAAGCATATATTTGTCTCGCCAGATTTAAAAGGAAATCTAGGGTAACTAGTTTAGATGCCAGTGGTTACAATGGAACCATCATAGATCTTCAAGAAGTCTCAGAATTTGATAAACTAAACCACTGCCTATAGAATGTTCTGTAATTAATTTTCCATTTTTACTATATTGATTTTTTTAATCAGTCAGTTGGATTTAATTCACTGCCAGATGTTTTCTATGAACTAATTAGCTAATTGTTTGAGGGAGTAATGAAAACTGAGATACATATGTGATATCCAAGTTAGGCAGAATTTGACCACTATGTATTTAGACTGGCTAGAAGAGGAAAAGGTCTTATCAGCTTCTATGCTCTACTACTTTTTGCCAGGATGAAAACAAATTGTTAACAAGAACATACTAATTAAATAAAAAAGGTTTTGGCTTATAGTTCCTAGCATGATGTATTAATCTTCCTCTCTGACATCTCCATTTCCCATGTATAATACTACAATATTCACTGGACATGAAGTTAACTCAACTACCAATCTGTAGTGCCAGAGACCAGAAGGTACAGATTGCCCTGCATGTCCCAGCCCAGCCTCCCCAGGGCCTCCCCCAATCCTCTCCTGAGTCCCAGTACCTCCATTTCATCCTGTCTTGGGGCTGCCATTCCCTGGCCCAGCTACATGATGGATGCGAATGTGTCCAGTGCGGTCTGTGGCCCTGTGTACTATACTCCTAACTGGTTCCCTCAGTGGAAGGAACCAGTGTTCCTGGACCAGCTGGACTGCTTGCAGTGCCTGGGGCTGCCAGTGGACCTGCCCACCTCTGCCCAATGCGCTCAGTCTCTGCGGGATGGCACCTGCTGGCGAGGGCACAGGCTATGCTGGGGTCACTCTGTGCTCCTTCATGAGGGAGCAGCCAGACCCTTGCTGCTACCCCACGTGTCATCTTCTTCAGTGTCCTCTGGGAGGCTAAAACATTGCTGATCACTGCTTGCCATTGATCTGTGTAGGCTCTTTGTACAAGCAACACTGATCTTTTATTTCAGAACAAGTACACAGATAGAGTACTTTCACCTGAAATGGCAAAAGAGCCCTCACAAGTCCAGGCTAGGAGAAGTTCTCAATTTCCTAGGCTCTTTGCAACATCTCTTCACTGGAATGACATCAGAAATGCCTGAAAAGTGTGGACAAAGAGGTTAGATGAGCACTGGGTGCTAGTGTGTATGCAAGTTTGGGAAGAATGGTTTGCCTGTAGATATGAGGTAGATCCTGGCCTTAGCCATACCTTTAGCTCCCAGAAGGGGACAGAGCTGCAGGCACTGCAGCAGTCTTGATGCTTGGCAAGAATTAGTCACACCAAGTACTATGGAAATTTCAGAGACATGTGACTTCCAGAAGGTGGAGTTTGCACAGCAATTGGTAAGAAAGACCTTTGCTTTTGCATTACAGTTGCCAAAGCACGAACCTGTTCCAAAGCATTTTCAAAATTTTAAAAGATGGGTGACATTGCAGAACTGCTGTGGCACAACTGTATTAGAAACAGCAGTTACTGAAAAAGTAACTCAAATACACAGAAACTACTGAATCAACACCAAAAAATGCTGAATGGCTGATATGGAAAAGAAGTTGATCTGATGGAGAAAAAAAAATGGTATCGGAAAGAACTCTATAAACAGGATTATGTTTTTCAAGGCCTGTGACTAGAAGGTTTAAATGACCAGAACATATGGTAGCATGGCAACGAGAGGCAAGTTTCTGAACTGAGGAGGAAGTGCTTAGACTAGAACACAGAAACAGACATGGTATGACTGACCAAAGCTCACCCTGGCTACCTTTCACATATCTAACAGCAGACATAAGCAAATAGAGAAAAACATAAGAGCAAGGCAGATACTTACACCTGATGCTCTACCAGTCTCCAGCCATCTTCATCTTAGGCACTTCCTGTGCATCATATGATTTCTGCTTATTGTAACCTTCAGGGTTACAATATTTTATTTTCAGTTAACTTATAGTGGCCCTTTGAATTAATGGAAACATTCAGACCCCATTGGCAAAGCAGTCGTTATCTGGGGCTGTCTTGCACCAAAACAATTCCTCTATGTTTTGTTTTGAAGCAGGTTCCTATTGTCTTCATTTCTATTCTTGTCTTGGAAGACATTTTGAACAGCCCATCAGAGATGAAATGAATATCTGTAGGTATGTTTGACTGCCTAATGAGATAAAATTGCCTTCTGAACAGTATTCACAGAGACCTCAAATTTGTAAGCTGTTTGGACAGCAAGTTTTAAATATTTGGACATTTCCATGCTTTGAATGTCATTGTTGGTCTGTTTTGAAAGTATCTCATTATTCAGTGTTTCAGAAGGAGGACACAGTCCTTACCACACCTTACTCTAGCCTAGATAAATCCTAAACATTTAGAGGCATCTTGTATGCCTCACTGGCATACAAGAGTTTTCTCAATCTCTTCTAGCTTATTTTACTTTTTTTCCCCTCTTCCTGTTTTTCTTTCTTTTTTACTGAGAGTCTGGTTTAGACAAAATAACTCTTTCCTAGGTCACATGGTTATTATGTCACACCATTTGGGTTTTAAACAATGCATTAATCAATTGACATTTCAGAATGGCCAGAAACTTCAGATGCCATCCATAATATTTTCCATCAGTGAGTTGAATAGTGCAAGGAGAAACCAAACCTGCATTTCCTTTTTATATGTGATATATCTAAATGATGACGTAGTCAGTTTTTAACAGCAGTCCAAGAACATCTAAACACTTCCTTCTATGTAAGATGGTAATATAAATCTAATAATCCAGAAAGTAAACCTGTTTGAATTTATCCAACAGGAAAATTAAATAGAAATGGTGAAAATAAAGTAGTATTTGTTTACAATAAATATTTTTATTATTTACTCTTTCTTCCTTCTGTATTTGATGATAAGTCAAAAGCACTAGGTAAAGCTGTCTTTATAACAAAGTTATCCAAAGATAACTTGACAACAGACCTCCTCTGTTTAGCATAACTGAAACAAGCAAATGTGCATCTTTGCTTTTGTTGGGCTCGAAATACCCTTCACCAAAGCAAGACTTCCAATTTTGTTTCCATGACAATATGCGTGACTTATAAAAGCTGTGGATCTTTTTGCCTAAGAGATGTGACTAAACCAGCAACATTTCATTTGCCTGTAAGTCTGCTTTTTTCTTCTCAGACATGAGAAGACTTTGTTTAAAACATTTATTTCTAAGAAGTTCTGCAGTCCAAGCTTCCGTATTTTCATTCTCTTTTACCTAATTTTCAGCATCCTCGATGTAGGAATGTCCCCTATTTTTATATTTATTTTTATAGTATTTCATCTAATCCTCCTGTTTTCTTAATCTTAACGAAACATCTGTGTCTTTAGCCAGACCAATTTTCTTCCATTTCAACTCCTTTAGTGCTTTATTACTGAACTACATTTTACATTGAAGATTCCCCTCTTCTTGTCTGAGCTATGTAAACATAATAGCAGCTGTTTGTTACAACAGTCTTCTCATACTTGTCTCCACTCTCTGTATTATCATTCTCTCCTTATCCCATTCTTGATCAGTTAACAAATTTCTTCCTTAATTCAGGGTCTGTTTTCAAGCTTTTTTTTTCTTCATACATAATGTTATTACTTTCACTCCCATCTGCTTTCTTGAGTAGTAATTTTGAAAAATATTTTATTTTGAAAAATATTTCTCTTCCTATAACCTAATATCAGATTTCCATATAAAAAGATTTTTGGTCACATGAAGACCAGAGTCACCAAAATTATAATTATTTTATGAATTATTTTAAGACAATTTGGTTTTCTTCTTTTTAGTTTTCTTTTCTTTTCTTGTTCCATACTTTTAATTCTTCCCTTATTCTATCAATAAAATGTTCTTATTGGTTCAGCAAAACATCTTACCAAAGTCTGTAAATTTATAATTTACTATGATTTCATATTTGTAAAGCATGACTAGAAGGGGAACTGATGCCTTTTCCTGGTCTTAAAATCAAGAGGCATACACGGTTAGAAGGGGAAAAGGGATTTTACCTTGGTATTTATTCTTAAGGATCCTTAGGTGTACACGTCCAGGTCATATGCATCGAGATGTGCCCCACCGAGTCTTTCCCTGTGTCTCTGTGTCTCTCTTCTTCCGTGTGTCTCCTAATCCCCCCCAACATTGGGTCCCCCCCAACATTATAGGCTTTACTAATTAGCAGATCTATCAAAGATTCCCCAATGAGAGGTTCAAGTGAGCCCCCCTCCCCAAGGAACCTTCCCCTGGATGGTTCTATCTTGGTTTACAGAACGTGTTCTGGAGAGGACCTTGGGGTCTGGGGCACACTGATCCCTAGCTACGAAGCTTCTAAAATGTTTAGTCTCTTAGCTTAACAAACAAGTCCAAGAATGTAGGCAAAAAGCACTAGGAATACAGAAGTTGTAAAAAGGTATAACAGGGGTATAAAAGAAAAGGCAAAAATCTTCATGGCATCAGAACACATTAATGCATTTCCACATGTACATAATTAGTCCACTGAAGTTACTTCTTCAAAACAATGCCTTCAAGATCTCACAAAAATTCAAAAACTCTTGATACTTGAACAGAAATAATTGTGCTATAAAGTCTAGAAAATTTCACATTTCAGTGAGAAAACCATCTGCTATTTAGAAGAAATCCCAAGGGAAAGGAATGGGTTTTTTCTTTATATTTCAGTGTTCCTATTGTTCCACAGAATCACAGAATTTGGTCATCCAAGGAATTTTCATCAGGCTCTGAAGCTTTGTCTGTTACTAGTGACTTTTTAAGCCACGATTCTGAGCTAGGAAGGTGTTTTTATCTCTGCAATTTTGCAGTTGAATCAAAATTCTCCAAAGCTGAGAGGAGAATATTTATATCTTAGCTTTTTAAAATTTAAGGCCATCACCCACTTTAAACTGAAGGCTATAAAATAGTCTAAATTTTGTGTCATTTGATGTATAATATTTATTTCTGCTCATCTAATTCATCCTTGCCTTTTTGAAAAATTAATTAAAATGCATTTTTCATGGCATAAATTAGGTACATAAACTTAGGTATTTCTGTATTATTTATGCTTTGACTTTTGTATTGCTGCCTTCTCTGTCTCAAAAGGCTAACTTCCTACAGAGACGTGTACTGGAAAGGATGGAATAAGCATAAAACGGATTGGATCTGGTTCAAGTAGAAATGTCAGCTGTGATATAAGTGGTGTATCTTGAATCAGCAGCAAGTAACTAGAGCTACTGTGGAGACCAACAACTGGACCTTTACCTTTTTGAATGATTGACAGACATGAAAACCTAGGTGTCCCACTACCCTTTTCCACTTGTGAACACTGAACACTTGTGAACACTGAACATCACAGATCTCCTTCTACAGACATGCTGATTTGTAGAGATAGATCCTGTACTGTGAAGACACAGCCTTCCTTTCCAGCAGCCTTTGCTTTGCCAGTGTCTGGCAAAAATGCCATCAATGTCTACGTATGGGTATATGTTATGCCAGGGACTTCACTTCAAAGCACTTCAGTAAAATAAGGGAAATTTAATTTCTGTTTTGTGCCACATCCTGCACATAAGTACTAATTTCTAGAGTCTTCTGATGCATGTCATGGCTGTGGAGTTGTATTGCTTTAGAGTTGGCATTTTGTTCTGTGAAAAATGTACAAGCATTTGAGCACCTCAGCATCGGAGTTTCTTTGAACAGCGGCTCTTCTTTGGCAGTTATTCAAATCGCTACACAAGAAAATAAGTTTTACCCAGTTGGCATTATTATCCATTATTATTTGCTCTTAGTACACACAGTGCAATATCAAAAACCCCTGAGGAGGGCACCAGCAGCAACGACTTGGGATGCAAAGTGTGTGTAATTGGTTGCATTTCTAACTCCTGATTAGGTCAGGGTGTACTGGACATTGTTTGTAACAGCTCCATTTAGTTTTGAAAGGAGGTGCAGCTATTGCATATATGCTAGATAAAAAGAATGCATCCTTCTTGCCTACATCTTTGGAAAAATCTCCACCAACCGTGCTTTCTCTGATCTGCAAATATTAATAAAAGTTTAGAATAGTTTGATGAGTTTTCATGCAGGATACTTTATGCAGTCCTGTTCATCTATGTGCAAAAAGAGAAGCTGGAATGCATTTTTGATGTGGTTAACAGGACAATTAGGGTGATGGAGAGCCTGTGGGAGATTGGCTCTCAGTACACTAAATCGAGAGCTAGAAGGAGAAATGATCACTGCCTATAAATATAAAGATCAGTGTAGGAGTAGAGCTGTTTAAGCTAAGGGGCAGCAGTACAGCATAGATGAAGAGAATTTGGCATGAATTAATTCCAGGCTTGAAATTCAAAGAAGGATTTTAGAACTCAAAACATTCAAGTTCTGGAACGATCTTCTAACGTAACAAAGTGTAAATGTGTTAGCTTGGTGCTTGATTGAGTTATGAAAGAGATTGTGTTATATGATTGCTTGAGGCAGTTGCAGTTGGATTTGTTAACCAGAAAGTTCTTCTCAGTTTTACTTCCTATTCTTCTGGTATGTTTTTTTGCCATCTCCATGCTTTTTGGCCATCTCCAGATTCGAAGTGTGAGAAAGCAATACCCTTAACAGCTGTCTGACTGCAACATGAACAAAACCACTGAGAGTAAGAAATTTTTGTAAGAATTTTGTTCTTCTTGGAGGAGAATAATCCAGTCCGTGGCCTGTTGGACAGCAATTATAGAGAGACTTATGGCAGACATGCATATAATTTGCTGTCTTGGCCAGTACATAAAGGTACACTCTTGACCAAACAAGTTGAAAATTCAAGTTGGTGTTTCCAAACACTGAGTCCATGTTGAATAATACGTAACATCTCACTTTGAAAAGAGGTTGCTGCTTTGCTGCAGATATTCACTGAGCTTACAGCTGTGAAGATGTTAGGTCACCAAAGGACAATCTCACTTAAACCTGCTGAAGGAGTCCCAGCAAGTGCAGGAGACTTCAGCCAGCAGCGTTGAAACATTCCACTAGGAAGAAAGATGGGTCTCATTTCATCTAACTTTAGATGTCTACAATAGAGCCACTTACTGCTAAGCTAATCACTCTGAGTTCCCTCTTCATCAGTAGGGAGGAAATAAGTATTTATTATATATAAAGGGGGAAAAAAAGCATTGAGGCACAGTACTCCTTCTAATTCTGCGGCCTTTATTTTCAAATGGCAGTATTCCAAGCATCGTAAATTGGAAAGCATGTTAACTGAGTGGTTTAGAATTCCTTTTTAGTTAGATTATTTTTCAACCTGCGTGAAGCAATGGAGTAGACAGCAAGAGATAAAAGAACTAGTAATGTTATTGCCACTAAGAAACAAATAAGACAATTAAAATACATACGCATGCAGAGTTGCTATGCTTTACATGGACAGCATTTTGAAAGTGTAGCTTCTCTAAAGGTATTTACGCACAAACTGTCTTGTAACGCTCCAAGAATTTAGAATTGGAAATCGTAGATGCCAAGTTATCAAGGGTGACTTCAATCTGTAAAAAAAAAGCAATAGAATCTGAAAATAGCTACCAGTGAGAGCCAAATAAACAACTTACTTTTATTTTTAAGTTTGAGCTTGAAGGTATGAGGAGCTACAGTCACCCAGGTTATTTTGACATGAGATGCCAGTGGAGTGAGGTATTACTTTCAGTTCAATTAAGCTAATACTACAGGTCTTGTCCCCATGCTCTGCAGGTCAAAAAGGGTCCTGGTCTACATCAGAACATTTGCGTATCTTGTTTCTACAAGACTTCTTACCTTCTGTATTTTGGCAATTTCAGATGGATTTTTTATAATTTAGTTTTTCTAGGAGAAGAAGTGAGAGAGCAAAAATGTGGGGTATTAACTGGGGGGAGAAGGAAGTCAGCTTTCAAGGAAAGAGAAGATTTTGGTAGCAGCACTGTTGGGCAAAGGAAGTCTTAAATCTTTGAGATGTGGCCTGAAGGACTTGCCTGGGAAGGGCACAAAGGCAAAGTCTGCTGATGAACAGAGAAAAAGAACCACTACCATTTTAATGACAAAGAGAGTTCTTTGCATGCCATTTTCTAATCTGGCTAACCAGACAATATACCTGCCAGAAGTAGTGTGAATATTTATGATTCTTTTGGACAGTGAGCATATATGTTACTATCCTGATTCTGTTCCTTTTGAAGTCTGTAAAAAATCCTTGGTAACTTCAGAGGGCCCAAAAACGCAGAAACCCAACAAATGGAGAGATTCTTGACTGGCATATGGGCTCCTGAGGGAAGAGTTTAAAATCCTGATGGATCTTCTATCAAGATTTCTCCAGTGATATGATAGATGTGGTTGATATATTGGTAGGCACTGATTGACTGGGGAAAGAGAAGGATGAGGAGGTGGTTTCTAGGGAATGTAATGATAGTAACTAGTATGTAATACATGCAAGACTATTAGTACCAGCCCATGTTTTATGTGCAGGCTACAAGCACATGACAAAGGGGAGCCACACAACAGTGCAGTCCCAGTTAATATGCAATGAATTTTGTGAGGGACTTCTGGTCCTTGGAAAGGGCCAGATAAATTTTAAGGATGATAAGAATTACTATAAATTTTAAGGATGATAAGAATTACTCTAGGGATGTAATCAGCAATGAAACTCACCTGGAAAGAGAAAACAAAGGCATCTCCTTAAAATCCAAGTCTACCTGAACTTTGAAACACAGCTTTCACAAAGTCCAAATACTTTGCAAAGATTTAAATGCTGAGATACCTTTAGAAATACACTTTTTACCCATTTATATGTCTAGTTATCCAGGGTGTTGCCATGTTTGTCCCTTTACAATGAAAATTGATGCTAAATTACCTGTCAATCTTCAAGAATCTGTCTCAGGCTCAATTTTCTAATAAGCAAAAAGATTACCTTATCCAGAGAGGTATCACATTGAATATATTTATTAATGGTTGGTGTGGCAGTGCCTGAGTAAGCCAGGCTGCAGTAGATGTGTTTGTACACAGTGTTGTCCAGCTCAATCTAAATTGCAAAGGCTAGTTGACAGAGAGGTGTGGTGAGGTACATCTTCAATCAAGAAAGTGTCAGCTGAGGCCCATTTCCTGACTTAAACATTTACATAGCTGAATAGCCTATACTTAAAAACACAAAGCCTAATGAATAAGCAATAAGACACTTGACCTATAGCAATTGCGAGCTCCTATCCTCTGTATTTAAAATGAGTTCTGTCTCATTCAGCTTTATCAGAGGAGGATGCTTTCTGAAGCAGCCAGCTCTGCTCAACGGACACGGAGTGGTCTCTCCATGATAACTCCTTAGAGCAGCAGGGGATAGAACATCACTCTTGCCTCTCCTGTTCTGCTAGTTGGGGATATGCCTTTTGTAAAAACAAATCCTCTAACACTGGAAAATTGAAGTAATTTTTTGTTGCAGCAAAATAATGTAAAAAATATTGTTTGGCTTCTCTCTCTGATGAGGCTCCCTGACTGGGACAGCTTTTATCTTAAACATGTGTGCTGGGCCTCCTTTCAACATGGCCAGTACCCAAGTGAGCAGGAAAACTGACATTTAGATGTGAAATACTTGTTTCTACAATTTTTCCTTCTCTCCCTTCCATATTTTTCTCTTTTAAGTGCCATCACCTTGAAACAATAGGCCCATCAGCTGTACAGTAATTTTGGGCAGAATCACAAAAAGGCTGATACAGAATGCAATCAGCAAGGAATCAAATTGGGGTGTTTAATTAATGGCAATGAACATGGCTCGGTTGACTGTCTCTTATCAAGCAAATCTGATATTGATTATACTTGGATTAAAGGCATGGTTAATACAAGTTATTGGTGTAATATCTTTAGATTTATGACATTCTGATAAAAACTGGGAATATACAAAATCAATACAGCTGACTTCAAGCAAATTAAAAACTAGCCAAGTAATATATTGCAAAATGTAATTATCCACATAAATAGCAAATCATCCATTGGGGTGTTTTTAGCAGGTCCTGCAGAGATCTTCTCATTGTACAATGTCGTTATCAAAACTGAGAGAAAATATAGTATCAGTCAATAAGGTGGATGCAATCCCTACATGACTGAGGAGCTGAAGGGATCAAAACAACCTAAAACATCACACCAAATGGGAAACTAACAGATAGACCATTACCAGTTGAAAATCGTATTGGTTACAGTGATCATGAGATTGTAGAGTTTAAAATCCTGAGAGGAGTGAGGAAGACAAATATTAGAATCATAACCCTAGACATTTGGAGAACAGATTTGGGCTTATTCTGTGACCTTCTTACCAGTATCCAGTGGGGAGCAGCCACAGAGGGCACCAGGGCACAGGAGAGCTCGTTGAATTTCCTCAGAGAATAAAATCCCTCTTTTTATATGTGGAGGAAGGTGAAAAGTGTGGCAGGAGGTCAACATGGATTAACAGGGAACTCCAGAATGAGCTCAAACACCAAAAAGAAGTACATGAAATGAGGAAGAAGGAATGGAATTCTCAGGAGGAACATAAAGATGGTGGCTAAAGAATGCAAGGATGAAGCTGAGAAAACCAAAGCTCATCTGAAGCTGCGACCAGAAGTGAATGTGAAGGACAAAACAAAGGACTTCCCTAAGTATATCAGCAGCAGAGAAAAATTACTTATGTGGGTTTAAAGTACATTAGTCCCAGCACTGGCAATTTTTAGATGGATCTGGTGATTTTTTTGGTGGATCTGCCCTGCTTCTATTATAAATGTTATAGTGAGTATGAAGATACAGTAAGCTATATCCTGAGTACTGGAATATTTCTTTGTGTCTTTGGACAAATAAAGCAATCAGTAGAAAGTACACAGGCCTGGTAGCAGTTCCCAGGGTACCCAAATACATGGATGAAATCTCCCTACTGATACGTACTTTACATATCACTTTGAAGATATGAACTGATCCATCTGACCACCACTGCAAATCACAGGGCCAAACTAAATTTTTCAGGTGGCTTGTTCCTCTTATTACTGATAAAGCCCAACAAACAACCACAAACCAGTAAGCCATTCCACTAAGGATAGCAGAAAAATTACAATCATCCTCCACCCTCCAAATTTTTTAGACAGGCAAATACAAAGCAGTGAAACAAGTATCAAATTTTAATAATAGACTGGATTATATAGAAGAAATCATACTCATAAGAGTTATTAAAACTCTATAGACTTTGGCACTAATACTTTCAAGTAAATGAAAAAAAATATTTTTACAAAATAAAAATCAAGAAACAATGAACCTTCCAAGTTAGTAGGTATGGCACAAAAATATTGAAATGAAGTAGCTTCCTCCAAGAGGTTACTGGCAGGGTTTCAGAAAAGAAGATAGGAAAGCCCAAGAAAACAATGAGGTGATTTGTCAGGCGTCATGGACTGCCTAGCTATTACTGAATTTCTCTGTAGACAATCTAACAGGAAAAGGAGGATTTGTAGCACTATAATTCATGTTATCTTCTTTTTCCACCTTACTTATTCCAGAGCTGACAGGAATTCACAGGAGTCATGCAGTATGTTGCTCAGCTGGAAATTAGGCAAAGAAATACAGATTCAAGTGTGCAGTATTAGAAACCCTACTTAGAAATTTGGACTAAACTTTTCCGTTATGAGATCTAAGGGACAATAATTACTATGGAAAGGTCAAAATCATCTAACAGCTAAAATTAGATAATGAGAAGTGAAACACCTACATCACCAGTCACTTTTGAAAATGCATATGAGGAAGTCTTTAAAGCCTAGCACTAGTACTTCTTAAACCCAATGCTTGCTGTTGCAGTTGTATTCACTGCAAGTAATTTCTTTCACTTTCATTTACAAAGGAGCATTCTCTCCCCTAGTAATTGTCATTACTTCTCCATAAATTTCTATTTTTAGGAACTCTCCAGGCACGTTTGCATTTTAGCTATCAGAAGCAGACAAAATTTTACTGGATGACAAAGTGCAGCTAAAGATTTGGCTAAACATCTGAAATTAGGGAATGAGAAGTAAAAAGCCTGGTTCTAGGGAAGAAACCTTTTGTATTTAGGTGGAATCAGCATCAGAAATGTCTTTCCATTTCAGTCAGAACTCTGCTCCTTCCAGAACAGCAACAAAGAAGAGCATTCCCTTCCTTCTAGCTCTGAGAGTAGACAAGAAATTTCTCTTCTTCTGCCAAGAGAAAATATCCCATGAGTGAAGAAGTAAATATATGAGTTACTGACCAAAGCTGTTTGAGTGAGATAGAAAAACCAGAAGATTCCGAGAAACGACACAATGGAGAAGGATGGAAGCAGTGAAACGATAAATAATAGAAAAGTTGGAACAAACCATTAGGAAAAACCTCAAAACCTCTACAACAACCTACCATGCACAAAAGAGGTATGACGATTGAGAAAGATAAAAAGCAACAAGAACACTTTATATTGCAGTAGAGACAATCCTGTACCAAATTCTGCATTCTAATAATTGATTACATTTTATGTGAAATTGTGAAACAAATCTGAATGAATAGGAAAGTGCACAGGGTATCTGGTTTTAGATCAGACCTCCATGCCTGATATGCTCATGGGACAGCTGGGAGAACATCGTTAGTGGTAGTGCAGTGGTAGTGGTTTTGAGTGCTTTTTAATAAAGCTTGACTTGATTATGCTAATTAATACAAAAATGTCAGAGGAATCTATTTTTCCAGTTCCAGACTTGAAACTTTTCTAAAATGCTAGACATTACATCAGAAATTTTTGAACATTTTGGAATTTTTTATTTTCCTTTTTTACTTTTTCATCAGCTGAAGTCCATCCTTTTCAGGTGAGTGAAAATAATAACCTCTATGCAGCCATTTTGTCTATTCTGCTACCCACAGCGCCTTCCATTGTGCATACACCAAGATACCTGCTGACCTGACAAGGGTTTGTTAAGGTCAAGTGCTCTTTTCAGAAATCTCCTCTTGACTCTCTTCACTCCTGCTGTTTGTATTTCTTTCCATTTTCTTACAGCATGATAATAATGCAATGTTAAGAGGAACAGTGCAGGTGAAAAACAAAAGTAGATATAAATCTGCTATCTTAATTTTAGATGTAGATGGAGACTCAGACACCCCAAAAAATCTCTTGAGGCTGTAATTAGCCTTTTAACACAGAGAAAGTCAAGAACTGCAAAATTTTATTTGATTAGCTTCTAGCTGCCAATTTTCACCTTTCATTATTGTTGTGTCCTGTCAGGACTGTAGTTGAAGCTGTTTCATGTCAACATCAACAGGAGGTGAAACCCCACATGAACCACCGTGTAAGGCCCAGAGTGAAAATAGAGATCTTGCATTTCTGCATAACAGTAAAGTGACAGGAAAGAAAAAATGAAGACTTCTGGAATGAAAGGTGGAGCTCTTACTGGAGGAGGCAGCACAGTCAATTTCTTAGGAATATGCTATCTGAAGACCTACAACAGCTAAAAACCCCACCAGTATTAGAAAGCAGACTTGATTATCACAAGATTGAGCTTATTGACTGAAATGAAGTAAATCCAAATCCTGACAAGTGTTAAAGCAACAAAACTTTTGACAAGTGTCAAAACAAAAATAAGTATAGATTTTTTTTTTTTTACAGAATCCAGTCATTTGCTCTATTAGGTACCTAATTTAAGCATAGTCTCATTAAAAATGTAGGTACTTTGTGTGAAAGAGAAGGTGATCTCTGCTTAACTGCCTATATTACTGAAACTGGAGAGTTGAACATCTCAGCTAGGAATTCTGGTCACCAACTAAGATTACAGTAAAAAAGTTACTAAAATCATAAAGGTAGTAAAGTATAATGTTTTTCCAAAGTATTCCCTTTCTATAGAAACAATGGGTTTCCTTTGAACAAAATCCTTTGTCTCTTGCATAGAGTTATGTTTCCACAAGAGTTATGCTAATCATCAAAATATTCCTGCAGTGCCACTTTCTTTACCTATTGACAATTTACCTGTTTGCCCATTAAAGGCATGACAGGAAAATCAGAGCTTTGGAAGGTCCATTTAAAAATCAGGTGGTTTTTTGGAGGTTTTTGAGAATGAAAGTGCAGCTGAGGGAGGAGAGGGAGAAGAGGAGGCTAGAAATGTGACTCCATAATTTTCAAGGATGCTACCAGTGTATTTTTTTACTTGAACATTTCCAGAACCTGGGCTAAGTTTGCTTTCTCACAGCCTATTCATATCCTGTCTCCTACAGGGTACACTGAGAAACACTGAACCCTGAATATTTTTGAAAAGCTGCTCCAGAGCTTTAGAACTTCTTGTGTTAATGGAGGTACTCAATGTTCTGACTTCTTTTTTCTCAACCTGTTCACTCCCCAACAATCTTTTCACCGAAACATTGCTATGATGAAAATACGAAAACCACCCAATTGAACTCTGTAAAATACTCTGTAGGAATGTCTGGCATATGAATGTCTAGGCACAGATGACTTGATACATGCTTAATCATTGTACTTTGAATGCAAAAGTGACAGAAATTGTTGCTATATAAAAACATTTGGTCCCAGTAAAATTCAGTTCTCCTGTTTTGGGTGCAACAGACTCACACAGATATATGTGTGAGTTAATGGCGGCAGTGATGGAAGTCTGGTGATAATGCCCCATGAGGAGTTGTCATGATTTGACTTCCGCATCTTCTATGTATTAGCCAATTTCAGTGCAATCTCAATCTTAGAACAGAACCTACAGGTCTCTATAGATAACACTTAATATGCTTTTTGTAGAACAATGCTTGACAATGATGTACTCTTCTGTTGTACTGACATATTAGTTTGGTCTGTTTAGGACAAAAATTCTATTCATGAATATTTAAATGGTAGTTAATTACTCTTTAATTCACACACTGCAGACTAAAAACATTGTTAAAATCATACAATCCACCAGAAGCAGAATTTTGGATGCATAACAGCAAATAGTTGCCTTTTTTTTTTTTCTTGTGTTAAAGACACAAGAAACATTGAAGCTTTTTAGTTTGCTTGATATGACTTCATTTTGTATGTGAAAAAAATAATAGCTGGATATTGATAAGTTACTTTCATTATTCTGCTTGTTTGGAAGGAAGTTGATTGACTTGTTAGTTGACTATTGTCCATGAATATAATGAAGAATATACTGATGTCATTATAAATATGGGTCTGACATTTATGTTGGTGTAAGTCTGGATATATGCTTCTGAAATTAATGGAGCTGCACTGATATCAATCCCAGACAAATTAGGTCAAAGGAATCCCAAAAGGTAAACAGAGCTGCACCAAGCCAGTCTCTGATACATGAAAATAGTCTAAAAAAAAAAAGTGGAATTATGGATCTGGCATTTGCAATTGTGCCAGTGCCAGCTTAACCGAGCTAGCCCAAGTAATAACTGTGAAGGTACAATTGCATGGTCTTCCATCCACTCTAGTACCTATAACACAAACTCCTTCCAGTTCTTGAGTGCACTTTTGAAAGTTTGCAGTGCTGCATGTTCCTTGCAACAGTTAGATCGATCTTACAGAGATTCGATGCCACATGCTGTTATCAAGAATATCTTTTGTTATCAAGAATACCCATACTTCTTAAAAGGTCTACCTTACCTTACCTTACCTTACCTTACCTTACCTTACCTCACCTTACCTGTGGAGAAAGAGACCTAATTTCCAAATCCTTTGAGTCTTTATAGATTTTTATATGTTTGCAAATCAATGAAGTAGCATCCTACACTGTCTTTGCACATCTTCAAGTAATTATCCAATGTACAATGCAGGGGCAATTCAATAAAAGAGGACAAGAAATGAATTTTATCCCCATTATCCTTTTAACTCTGGGTGCTTTAAATCTGGAATGAGTCCATAAGACCTTGTGGAACCAAGGCACATGAAAATAATGGATTTGTTTTGGTCTCAGATGGAGTGAACCAAATACTCCTTTCCCTTGTCCTTAGGGGACGTTTCCTGTCATAAAAAAAAAAAAGACTGCTGAGCCCCTACCCAACACACTGACCTCTTCCCAAGCTAGTTTCTTTAGTTGGGATATGACATTTTGTGCAGGGTATAGATGGCAAGGTTTTGCTAGTAGGGGACCTGCAGGGGTGGCCTCTCTTGGAGGTCAGAGACTGCCCTATGCCAGACATGGACGGTTCAAGCCAGATCAGCAATGGATCCATTGCATGCTAAAGCTAAAGTAAGTCAGAGGAATTTGTGGTGCCTCTGAATACATATTTAAGAAAAGGCAGAAAATACGAAGGACAATGGAACAAGTGAAAAAGAGAGGGAACAACAAGACCAAAGCAGTACAAGGTGCTCCATGGTGGAGCTGGTCACACCCCTGAAGGAACTATGGCCTGTGGAGGATTTGCACTAGAGCAGGTAATTCCCTGAAGAGACTGTGGCCCATGGAGGAGTCCACACTGGACCAGAAGACACTAAGAAGGAAGGGGAAATGGAGTAAAAGAAGGAACAAAGCAGCACAAAGAAACAGCTACTGGCCCCCGGAGCCTGCTTCATCTGTTGTCTCGCTGTCAGAAATGATTGTAAGCTGCAGTGATAGGAAGGGGAGTGGAGACTGGGAAGCAGGGAGGAGAAGTGTCTGGAGTGAAGTTGAACCTGTGAGTGGGAGAGAAAAGGTGTCTTCCCTAAGTGTTAAGATGTTTGTCATTTTTGTTTCCCAAACCCCAAATCAGTAATTAATGTTTTAAATTAAATTCCCCAGCTTGAGTCTGCCATGACAACTTCAGTTATTGGTGAATGATCTTTGTTTTGATACATGAGTTTTCTCATTCTTGTCCTTCCTATTTTCTTTCCATTCCCACTGTGGGAAGGGAAAGAGTGAGCAAACTGTGGGTGCTTGGCGGCTGGCCGGGGTTATTCCACTACACACCAGACTTGGCAATGCATCCTGTCAGTGGTGGCTACCCGCAGGACAAGGTTTTGACTTGCCCCGTGTTGTTGGCAGCTTAACATGCACCTACGAATCTTTAAGGACTTCAAAACCCGAGTCTTTCACTTTGCCCATGATTATAATAGACACTGTATGGAAGATAACCAAACTAATCCACCGAAGGTTAGACATGAAAGGGTTTTGTTCCGGGAAGCGTCAGGCCGGGGAGCCGAGAGGCCGCCGGGCGCTGGCCGTGGTGCTGAACGAGACCCCGCGGCTCCTGTCGGAAGTAACAACTTCCATGGGAGAAACTAATAGCTGAAAAAACGAACACTTCACCTGTAACTTTAAAAAAGTACCGTATACTGAGGTGCAAGAATCATCTATGAATAAATGAATTTTTTCCCTGCTCATACTCGACAATCCATATTAATGCCATTACACCATGGATATCGGCACCTGCCCACTCAGCTCAGGGTGATGTATATATAAACATTTACACTTAATATTTGCAAATTTTCTGTATTAACGGACATTTTCCATTTGGAAGTGCCAGTGCTTTTTGGAAAGAAATGGGATTAACACCACAATTAAATCTATTTGTGGAACAACCAAATGGAGCTGGGAGAAAACAAATTAATCTATGTATCATAGATTCATGGTGTTTAGCATCAAAAAAGGTGCTAGATTACTCAGCCTGACACTCTGCCTTTCATAAATACTCACATTTTACCCACTTACTCCTGCCTTGAACTCAGACATTGGCGTGTTTAGAACTGCCTTCTAAAAGGAAGATAGGCCTGAATTTTTTTTAAAAAGGGAATACTTTTCGCCCCTTCCCTCAGTACTATTACTTTCTCTACTAGGGAAGAGAACTTGGTATTTTCTTTATAGAGAAAACATATCCAAGTCACTTCGTAATATCCTCCTTGCTAAAAATAAGCACTTAGCTCTTTAAGTTTTTCATTATGTATTTGCAGTTCCTTTCTGCCCTTTCCTCTAATTTTTCAGCAACAGTTTTAAGATGTATGTACCACACCTTGAGGTGGGAGAGCGGTGTCACCAATACCACATGCAGAGTAAAAAACATTTTCCTGTTTCTATTCACTATTTGTTTGCACATTCACCATTTGTACTACCTCTTTGTGCCACAGCATCACAATGAGAACTCAGATTCTTGTCTACTGTGACTCTACCATTTATTTTAAACTCACTATTTTTTCAGTTGAGAATTCAGTATTCTGCAGGGATAGCTGTATCTTGCTGTATTAAATTACAGTTTGTTTGAATAGACAGGTCTACCAGCTGACCCAAATCACAACGACTTATCTACATTTACTGTTACTTACCATTCTGCCAACCCTCATGTCATCTGCAGCTTTTATTAATGCTGATTTTATATTTACTTTTAGGTCACTGAGGAGAATGTTTACTGTGAAATTTACTCATAAGGAAATCCATCAGAGACACACTACCCCGGGATGATTCCATATTGACAGATAATGTTGCAGCCTGTAATTTCTGAGTCCCCTTATTATGCACTTTGCAGGTATTGTGTGGTCCTAATTGTTTAACAGAATGTCATGAGGTGCTAAGTCATACTCTTCACTAAAGCCTACATTAAATCATCTTGGTTCCTTTAGCAAAGGAATTCTTATATCAAAGAAGTAAAATGACCTACTTTTGTGTTAACTGAAGTTTTTATCTTTCTACCTTTTAATTCCCATTAAAGATAGTTTATGAAAGATTTCATAGCAAATATTGTGTGGTTTTATTCTGCACTGCTCTCATGCTAAATTGGCATTGTAAAATATTCTTCCACTCTTATTTTCATTATATATTCCCATGCTTTAACATTTTCTTTAAGCAAATATTCTACAATATTCTTTTTACTGCGAGGAGCTATCTTCTACACCGTATTATTCAGTGCAGACAAAGCTGACTCACGAAAGATTCATTATTTGTTGTTCCATAACTGCTGCTATTTACATACATTTCCTATGGGATGTTTCCACTCTTCAAACCACAGAGATCTCAGAGACTGTATTGTGCAAGCTGGATACTAAAAGATAAGAGGTGAAATAAGAACTTTAGTGCTACAACCATGAAGAAAGTCACATCTAGAGGTCTGTTCTGGTAGGGAGTGAAGTGGGAAAAAGATTTAGGCAAGGCAGTTAATAATGTTTAGACTACAATATTAGGATATAAACTTTTCTTCATAGCTCCTGAATGTCAAGGAATTGCTTGGTTTTGTCTGGTAGAAATGAAGTTTGGTGTTTCAGGCCAAAATTATACACGCTGTAGCATTTTAAAACTGAGCATGAATATTTACAGTTTAAAGGTTCTAATTTAGACATGAAACAGTAAATCAAGGACATTTTGAGAAAAAGCAGCCAGTCAATCTTGAATAAGCCCCTGAACAGCCAGAGACTTTTTTCAGCACATATGGTTGTCTAACAGGGCGCCTCAGAACAGTGGGTGATATTATATGCCATATGTGCTGCTATACCAAAGAATTATTTGGTTTCTGATAATACTAAACCCAAAGACTAAACTCTAAAACTACCTAGCTCTTCTTGATCAATATTGGCATCTTATTATTGCATCTATATTTAATTGCATTCTTAGTGGGCTGAAAGAATGCCCTTTAGCTGCCAGCAGAAATATGAGGAGGAATAGTTAACGTAAATAAGACAAAACTTTCTAAGTGGATTATTATCTTGCTATTCATTTGATTATTGGAAATACTTTCTGGAGAAAAATCAAAGAAGAGTGACTAACACAGCAAGCAATGTGGGGGTTCTGATATCTTGTCTCATAAATTTAATAGAAAGGCATAGAATTTATCTTCAATACCCATAAAGGTGTGATAATATGGTAAGGAATATTTTCCTGACCAAAGTTTATTTGGTATCTTATATTTAGAAATTCATACATTCATAGAGCTCTGAGTTCCATCAGGTCTCTAAAACACCTTTGCAGAAACGAACTTTAAATCACAGAATCATAGAATCATTGCAGTTGGAAAAGACCTCTAAGACCATTGAGTCCAACCACTAACCCAGACCCAATGTTTTCATCACTAAACCATATCCCCAAGTGCCACATCCACACACCCTTCTAACACTTCCAGAGGCAGCGATTCCACCATTTTCCTGAGAAGCCTGTTCCAAAGCCTGAACACGCTTTCAGTGAAGAAATTTTTCCTAATATCCAATCTAAGCCTCCCCTGGTGCAACATGAAGCCATTTCCTCTTGTCTCACTTGTTACCTGGGAGAAGAGACTGACCCCCACCTGGCTACACCCTCCTTTCAGGCAGTTGTAGAGAGTGATAAGGTTCCCCCTGAGCCTCCTTTTCTCCAGGCTAAACACCTCCAGCTCCTTCAGAAGCTCCTCACAGGACTTGTGCTTCATACTCTGACCCAGATCTGTTGCCCTTCTCTGGACTCATTCCAGCACCTCAATGTCTTTCTTGTAGTGAGGGAACCAGAACTGGACACAGGATTTGAGGCGTGGCCTCACCAATGCTGAGTGCAGAGGGACAATCACTGGTCCTGCTGACCACACTATTGCTGATCCAGGCCAGGATGCCATTGGCCTTCTTGGCCACCTGGGCACACGCTGGCTCATGTTCAGCTGCTGTCAACCAGCACTTCCAGGTCCTTTCCTTGGGTTGCTTTTCAGCCATTCTGTCCCCAGCCTGTAGCACTGCACAGGGTTGTTGTGACCCAAGGGCAGGACCTGGCACTTGGCCTTGTTGAACCTCACACCATTGGCCTCTGCCCATGGATGCAGCCTGTCCAGATCCCTCTGCAGAGCCTTTCTGTCCTCCAGCAGATCAACACTCCCTCCCAGCTTGGTGTCATCTCCCAGCTGACTGAGGGTGCACTTGATTTTGTCATCCATATCACTGATAAAGACAGTAAAGAGAACTGTCCCCAATACTTAGTCCTGGGGAACCCCACTTGTGACTGGATGCCAAGAGGGCTTAACTACTCACCATCACTCTATGGCTCCATCCATAACTTCATTGCATGTGATGCAGTATACATTTAAAACTTGGCCTAAAATTTCAGGATTTCATTTGGTTTGTGCAATTATTTCAAAATAACTTGTGGAATCTGATTTCCAAAAAAGCAAGTATTCAATCACCGTGAAATTGAAAAATGTTTGAGGCATCTTAGTTTGAATACTTTATGGTGAAACACCTACATCCCCAGTCATTTTGCATGTGAGGAAGTCTTTAAAGGCTAGCGCTAGTACTTCTTAATCCAATACTTGCTGTTGCAGTTGTCTTCACTGGAAGCAATTTCTTCCATTTTCACTTACAAAGGAGCATTCTTTCCCCCAGTAATTTTCATTACTTCTCCATAACCTTCTATTTTTAGGAACTCTCCAGGCAGGTTTGAACTTTAGCTGTCAGAAGCAGACAAAATTCCACTGGATGACAAAGTTCAGCTAAAGATTTGGCTCCCCTGCCAAATACAGAAATCAATGAGATTTCCTGGACCGAGTGCAAGTTTTAAAGTAAACACATTAATGCAAGTGTGCCATCATGTCTGCACTCTGCATCCATCCTCTGCTTTAAAAAATAAAATATTCTATACACAAATGTACTTTACAGACAAAGCTCTAAGAACAAGTGGGATGTCATAGAAAAGATTTGAAAATGTAACAAAAGGCTCTGAATGTCAGAGGACAGTATAGGGTGGGTCTTTGTCACTGTTGGTGTGCCCTTTGCTGTCAATCAGCTCTGCTAGTAAAATGAAGAGGTCAGAATCTCACCCCTTTCAGCCAGCACATCAGAAGACCAGAGGAAGAACAGTTCACATGAAATGGTCTCACATGAAGAGGAAAATGCTACATTGTCCCTGACTCTTACTCTCTGACAGGTCCTATCAGATTAGCTTTTCTTTCTTCTAATTCCCAGCAGCTGCTCGTGTTTGGTTATTCAAATGTACTTACTCAAATCCAGCACCACTACAATCACAAGCAACATAACTTACATCTCTTGCTTTTCTAAAAGCCTCATTGCTGTGTTCAGGCACTAAAACTGAGGTGTCCCACACCATGCTTAGACAATCCTATTGTGAGGTCAGATCTCCTTTCGTAGCTACCAGCATTCATTGATTTCCTCTATTGTTTTTCCCAATGCCCATTGCCTTTCAGGAAATGCATGTACTTTTGGTCTGGGAGGTGATCTGGTCAAAAGATTTGTTTTGTTGTTACTTACATTGTAGGAAGGATATTATAACTATAGCATCACATTAATTAAAATTGATAATAATTACAGAAATGTAATAAGGAAGCTCTTGTAACATTGTAAAAACAAAGTTTTGCATACATTGAATGAAAACTCTTGTCACTTCCAGAAAAGTAACAATAGCAATGCTTAAGATTCCTCTTGATAGACATTAGGAACAGGAGATACAGTGTATGCCCTGAGTGCACCAATTAGCTTTGATAGCCCTGAGAATATATGGTAGTTCCACCTCTAAATCCTCAGCCTCTGGCCCACTAGCTCCATTTAAGCTCAGGCTCAGGCCCAAGTCTTTGCCTGAACTACACTATAGGTAGGTCTGTATCCAACTCTGTTCCTTGATGATCCAGGCTTGCTGACTGGACTTCCTGAACTGACCTCAAGCCTAACATATCACTTTGAATATGTCTGATCGCTGGACTGTTGTCTGAGCCTGTTGCTGTCACCAGCCTTGCTGTTAGTCTTTCTTGGACAGTGGGGGACTCTGCTCTTGTCTGTGGTCATTGTTTCTACCTACCTGCATTGTGGTCAGTCATCTTCTTTCACGAAGTGACTCCCTTCTTGTTGTTCCTTGACATAGCATATAGTTTACTAACTAAACCAGAGGCATGGGAATTATGATTTTTAGCCCATTCACAATTTTGTCATTGGATCCCAATTTTCAAAGCAGTAAATCTGAGCTTTTTAGTCTTTGGCTATATAAACAAGTGTTGCAGTTAGCTATTGACAATTTTAACTTTTGAGCTTTTCAAGGGAAGATGCAGTTTAAGAGGCTTTAACCCGTTTGGTTTCTGGATTAGAAACCTAAACCACCAAAATGTCTTAATCCAACCTTTAACTGGTTGAGGCTGAATTCTTCAGTGTGCAGCATAATCTCAAAATAACTCTGCATTCACAGTGGGAAAAAAAGATACTGGTAGTTTTCTGTCAAATCTTATCTAACTTAAGCTGATTTTCTCCCACCTGAAATGCCAAAGCAACACAGTGCACAAAGCATGTTGCACTCCTTTTACACATCCCCTTTGGTGAACATTTGATGTGCTGTCCAGATTAAAGAGCAGGCCCAATATTGGTATCTCTAGGTGCTGAAGGCTAAAGTAATAATGGGTAGAGAAGGTATCCGAGTCTTTGGCTCTTACTTCTTGACTTCTCAGTGACAAATGTGAAATCTGGAAACGTGAAAGGAATTTCTGAGCCAGGACGTATCCTCCAGCAAAGAAAGAAATGGTTCCATTTCAAGACTGGGAAAAGGTCTCTTGGTCCTTGTCAGATCAGACTGACTTCTGCAGTTAGGAGCTGTGATTTGGGAAGACAAGAAGTTATAAGGGTTTCTTTACCTATACCTACTCGATACCAGTAGGTTGAACAGGGAGAGGTTCTGTATTGGGTCAGGCCAGCTGGAGAAGTTTGGCTCAGTTCACACTTTAAAAAAACACTTTCAGCCTTCAAGCCAACATGGGATTATTTAAGTTCTTTGTAGGAACTGACTGGCTTGTGTTGTGTTCAACCAAAGGAATTGTTTGACAGAGGTGATAGCTGGTGTAGGAAGAAACCTTGCTGCAAGTAGAGACAACTGACCTCCAATGTCTATGCCAATTCTGAGGTACTTTAATGTATCAATACAGGCACAGTTTATGGTGCTGGTCTGATACGCTTCCGACTTAGTTATACTCTTTGCATGTTCTGGCTTAGTGGGTCAGAATGACCAAAAACATGTCACGCAAAATAAACAGGCCTGCTCTTCCAGGAACCATTTTACAATGCCAAATAGGGGTGCCAGTCATAAGCTTGTGTTGAGATTATCAATGTGAACTTCCATCTTCTGTCTTTCACAAGCAGTGGAAAGGTTACAATATACCAGTTAGGGCAGAATTCAGATTTATAAATGAATTTATCTAATGCCTATTAGATGTCACAGAATATTCTGCTTGGGGTCCTGTATGCCCTTTAGTCATGTCTGTCAAGCCCATGCAAGAGTCTGCAACACCTACAGGTTTTGCACTAGATGCTTCTTTTCATGTAGCTAATTATTTTAATTGGATTAGCACTGTTGATTATCTAAAATAATTCTTATAATATAAATGGGACTGTTCACAGCTCTCAGATCTATGTTCTTAGATCTCTGCAAGCAGCTACAAGGACTACATGGTGTAAGTCTTCTAGTTTATTAACAGCCTATTTTAGGGCACCAATATATGCTTAATACAAACTATTCATTGGCTGGGAATTGATGAACCTTAAAATACAAGACCAGCTAAGTAGTTCTATATTTTTTTTGGTCACAAGTATTGTAATTAAATTTATTATGCTTTGTCACTAATGGCATGTTTATGGATAAATACTACTGAACAATTTCAGTGATAATGGCTATTTTTAAATTTTCATTTAATATTGAAGAATGAATGACAGTAGATTTGCCAGCTCAAGACAATGTCAGGCACAACAAAACTTTGACAATCTGTGCAAGTTTAAATTGGTACAAAATCAGGCATACACTCTCCCCTGACAGCTGTCTGTTGTAATGCAAGGGTTTAATCTTCTCATGTCATTCTTTTTGTTCTGTTTGACTTCCAAATAAGATTATTAGGGACTGGTTAATGTTTTTTGAAGCTCCATAGTAGCAAGTAACAGAGCTGTTTGTCATATAATGTAAGCTGAGCTGTACCAATTCTACAGTGACTGTACATGTTTGAAGATCTGGATTCATAGGCTCACAGGCACTTAATTCTACTGAAATCACTGACTAAACTCATTGGTGCCCAGAACAGCAACTTTAGAGGTAATTCCATTTAGTTTGGTTATTCTTCCCTGCAAACTAAAACACTGCATATCTGTTGTCCCACATTTGTCAAAGGTTAAAACTGTGCATATTGGTAGTACCTTACAAAGACAAATGGTTGAATCATGGCAACTTCACTCTGAGCTACAGACCAACCAAATCCAGGCCTTTGAAATGGGTTGAGATACTGCAGTGATAAGCTTCTTTATTTGCAACCATTAAGATCAGGCTTTTATTGACATAGACAAGAAGTGATAACAGCATGAAAACTAGAAAGACAATGTTATATTGCAAGATATTTGCTAATATATTAGAAAAATCATTAATTAAAATAAAACTATCACTATTAAAACCAGATTTTTTCCCATATTTTTTTACTGTTGGTGTTCACCCTTATTAATGCATGCTGTTCATTAACTTCCACTGGGTCCACCAGTACTGAGTAAGTTAAACTGAGTTTATTTGCTTGCATTCAAAGATGTTTTTGCATCTGCATGCTTCATTTTTCTAAATACTCTCAGGTTTTTAAGTACTGCTTAGGAGGTACCAAGTCAAACAATTCCTGCACCTACCTTGTCATACTGGTTTTTTGTCCCGCTTTGTCCAGTGGGAACGTTGTCATTGCCATAGAAATCACTAGAAATGGGGCAGAATATTTCACACAGCCATTCCAAAGAAAGTCTCCTTTGATACTGGTACTAAAAAAAATTAAATCCCCAACCTGACCAGCTTTTGCTTCCCAACCTCTGTTTCCATGGCATTCTCAGCTGGTAGAAGGCAGAGAGATAGTACAGTAAAAAAGAGGCAGACCAGCTTGTGCAGTACTTTCCTAGCAACACCTACGGTCTGTAGGATACTGTTGTGTTAACTTCAACAAGAATAGAAACAGAATCTCTTTCTACCTTTTTTTCTGTTTCCCTTTCAAGTGTATAAATGGAGGAGAGAGATTGAATGGGCCCTAGCAATTGCTGACCTTTGCATTTATACTGCTACAGCAGAGCTGTAACCTTCATGAGCAAGACAGGCTCCTGGTCTAATAAGCTGCATTTGCAATCATAAGGAGAAATAAGTATCTCATCAGAATGCTAGTCCTTCCTAGTTTTGAGTGAAATTTGTAACTATCTAATTTTTGCTTATGTTTTACTCTAAGGCATGATTCTAACACTTGGGTGTTTTTAAAGAATTCCTTAGTTTATATATAAGAAATTATTTATGCATTATTTTTGTAAGTAACAGTTATAACAATTTATTATAATAGCAATTCTCATAATATTATACTTAAAGAATACTTAATTCAGTGGCGCTACTTCAGTTGTAAATCAGCGCACCTAAAGACTTTGAAATGGACTGTGCAGATAAATCTCCGTGAGGTCCTATTAGATTAATCTTAGTTCCACCAACACAGATCAGACTGTAATACAAAGGATCTAAAATGATAGATCCCACTTGTCAAAATCAAAGTATGCTTAAATTCCATCATGATATTAGAATACTAAAGATATGTTCAAAGAAATGTGAAATAAGAAAATCAACAGGTACAGTTGTTGTGGGCTGTTTCATTTGCCCATGACTTTCCTGCACCTTTCTCTCAAGTGATTCAAAAGAATTGTGTAGCCACTTCCCTCCTGATAGCATTAAAAATAAAATTTACATGTTTTAGGACATAAAGAGGAGGGAAATTGAGAAATCTATTTTAATTCTAAAAGTTTGCTTGTTCGTAAGTCTGAAATTGCCAGGATGGGAACGCTGCAGAAGAGAATACTGAGAAGAGATGTAATACTTCAGATGTGTTAAAGTCTCTGCAAAGAGGATGAAAATGCCCTCTGTTTACAAACCAGGAAAAAAATGTGCTAAAATTGCAGCAGACTTAGATTTGACATTAGGTGTAGCTTCCTGAGAGTAAAGATAGCCAGTCTCTGGAATAGTTTAGCTGTCCTGAGGAACTGGATTGGCAAATGTCTACCAGCAATAATGACTATAAATGAATAATTGATCCTTCTTTGGGTGGTAGGATGGACTTCCTGAAGCTTCTTCTCACTTGCTTTTTTGTGATTCTATATACTTAAGATACCAAAGGGACTGACATCTGCCACACTAAACACTTAGTCAAACCACTTAAAATAGGCAAAACAGAAAGCCTATAAGCAATGGAGATACATTAATTACTCTCTTCAGTAGAGTGGAGGCTGATTATTCAACTAGTTTAAAATATCCACACAGATTAATTGCCTCATCTTTGGAACCTCCAATCTCTTTGCTCAGAGTTCAGAAGACAAGTATGTTTAAGAACATCCAATAAACAGATTCACAGTTACGTTCTCAAAGAAGCCCGACTTATTATTAATATTTGGAAGGGAGGAAATCTTTCCATTAGGTCATTCAATTCACAGGCTATAGGCTCTGGCTTTGTGAATGCCGTTTGATAGAATAAGGGCTAAAAGAAAGCTCTGAGGCTTAGTATCTCCTGGCTACAAGAGTAGCTGGGAGCCAAAGGTGTGCTATCTTGTTACCTTGTCTTACGTGAAACTTGAACATACAGGAAGATTTCCTGGGAAACAAAATAATGTAAATTGATCCTTTTAGTGTTTTGGGGCGTATCAATAACATTTCATTTCACTTGGCAATTTCCAACAAAGGCTATGCTATGTCTTTCAAACAGCAGTGCTAGGACTCAGACTTTAAATTTTTTTTCTTTTCAATCAATTTGCCAGTTGCCAGTTTCTGTTAAATTAAAAAACAAAACAAAACACAAAAAGCCCCCAAACCACAAACAAAACCTAAACATCATCTGTGGTTTCTAGTCCCTCGTGCCCTTCACACCAATGGAAAATGCTGTAAATAGCCACAAAGCCACCTCATTAATTCCTTTTAAGTGTCCCCTTACACTCTCCTTTGCCATACTAGCAGCAGTCCTCGGCTGAGACTTACCACCTCTCATGCTGGCAGATAGAGTTTCTCGATATGCTCCCTCTCCTGGTACATTCTGGCTGCATGCTTAAATGTCCCACTCTTCAGGGAAGGAATTAACTTCTGAAAAGTTCATGGGAGATGTGGCACTAGCCTTGATTCAATGGCAATACTTGATGCTGTAAGTCAGTCTTAAGCTTCAGGTGAAGTACGCTTCTGAGGTCTGAAGAGATGGAGTCTTTGTGAACCAAGATGAGGTAAGGGTCTAAACAAAATAATAGGATCTCTGAGCCTGATGGGATGCATGCCAAGGGTATTTCACTTCAAAGAGTGCCAAAAAAATAAAGAGTCAGAATGAAGCACATTTCTGACCTCCGAGGAAAAAGTACTAGGAAGTCTAGACAGACATATTAACTGTATGTTAGTTCAGCAATATAGTATTCATCCTGTCTCCAGCTTGTAGTTCAGCTGTTGCAGGGCAGAGACTGCCATTAATGCTGAACTCTCCAGGGTTTGTGCCCCTACTCCTAACAAATCAGACCTATCTAGGCCCACCAGCTGCAAGCCAGTGCATCAGCTGGAGTCTGAGTGCCAAGAAAGCTGCCTGCCAGCCTGCTTCTTCTGAGGGTGGCATGAAGGGGCTCTATCCCTGCAGTTCCAGCGCCATGTCTCTGAGGAAACCCTTCACGCTGCCAGATATCCACTAAGCTACTGATCTGCAAATTGCCACTTGCAGCTTCTGGGGTAAGAACTCTTCCAGAATTTCAGGTGTGCTTCCAGGATTTGGCCATAATCAAGCTGCAGGAAGTCTGTAGACTTAGCAGGGTGGTCTGAGGACATGAGGCTGTGCAAGAAACATGTGAGCTAAATCATGACTATGCCTGAAGATATTCAGCTGGTGTGCTGCCTCTCTGGGGATATTCTCTGTGGTAGCTGCACCTCTGTAGGAGCTGTTGCCTCTACAGAAACACTTAAGCAGAGAACTACTCATGCTAGGGTGCACTATTATAGAATGAAAAAACAGTTTCAAAGAAACTCTTATAGTTAAATTAAGTTGTAGCAGATGCAATGCCTGCCCTTCCCTGAAAGGCAAGTACATTTGGTTAATGTGAATTATAACCTAAACCAGTATACTCTATATATATGCATGCATGTCCATACATTACATCTCTTCTACAGGTTTGCTTCAGTACAGCTGCATTAACTAAGTTATGGTGGTGAGTACTTATTAATACTGAGACAGCTTTAATATAATCTCGGTGATTTCCTTGGGCCTCTCTTCATTATCATCAGTACTTTTCTGGTTTGTGATACTTCTGAGTCTGAGGAAAATTCTCCTAGGACAGCTGATCCTGCCAACTCTCACTACACAAATGGATTTACCTTTCCTTTGACAACAATCTCTGGCCCTCAGAAAGAAGTTATTTTATTTTGAAGTCCAATAGCTTTGACTTCTGGTTTCCTGATTTTTCCTCTGTGGTACAGCCACTAGATTGAAAACAATGTGGGTTTTTAAATCAAAGTATAAAGAATATAGATTCCCTAACATGAAGTAAGAAAGCCAGCAACAATCCTTTCCAAGGAACTGAAATTTGTATTTGTTGTCTCCTTGCTGACCAAGGCTTTTCTTTAATACCAGTCTCTCATCAGCCTACCTATGTGCTATAGTACCATCAGTTAAAAGACAAAGGTCTGTATGTGTCTTTTAACCCCACTCCATGGAAGAGTATAAGGAGCTATTTACTCTGACATCCATTTTGTTAGTTTCTACCAGGAGCAGCTGGCAGATTTCTCTGGGGTTTTCTTCAGAGCATCTGGCTTGGGTCAGGTCGCTATAAAAAATTTATCAAACATCCTTTACAGGGCTGGTTTGAGCTTTTTTAAAATAAGGAAATCTCATCTATCTCCAGTCTTACAAAGGTTTTTTTTCCCCATTCTGTCAACACAGAAGATATATTAAGCATTGTGTTTAATGAGATATTGAACATCTCTTTGTTCTGAGTGTATACTGGAGCAGGCTGTGCTTAGAAAACACATCACTTGGGTTTATTTTATTCTGTGGTTGGAGTAAAAGTTGTTATGTTGTGATAAAATATGTATTTCTTTGTTTTGGAAAGCAATAAAATGGACTAGACTCTAGGCTACATGTCAACTAATACTGGAATGCAGCAAGACAGGCTGGGCAACTGCGTAACCCAGATGAAATGTGGGACTAATTATGAGGATGATTATTTAAGGGAAAAAGAAAAGCCAAATAGGAAGAACATAAGAACTACCTGACTGATTCAAAACAAATGTCTCTCTGTCTCTAAAAGTGATCATAAGTTCACATTTAGGGAAAAATAAGAATCACATAAATATATATGTTTTTTACCTTTAATAGTCTTCCAGCTTCTTACAGTTTTAACCTTAGATTTTCCAACTCTTATAGTTTGTTTATTTAGCAACTCTTTATGAAGCATTCTTCCAAGTACTTCTTGCCCTGAACTTACATAAACTTCTTCCATTACTATATGTTCTGCAAGGATTTCCACAGGTCTGGGACTCAAAGTGTGAGGAACTACCATCCCAAACTTCGTTTGATGATGCCTAATATTCCTGGAAGGGACAGTGGATAGCTGATCTTTATCCATTTCAGTCTTGCTACTTACAATTTTGTAGATCTCTATCACATTCCCACAAATCATACTTTTTTTGCAGCATTCCAGCCCACCTAATCATTCATTGTATAGAAGCCATTCTTTACTATTTGATTGTCCAAAATGTCCTTCTCTGGATCTTTTTTAAGCTTTAACGTGTCCTTTCTTAAACAAGGAGACCAAAATTGCAGATGGTATTCAAAGTACAAGAAGCATGCATTAAACCATTGTTTTCTGTCTTGCTCTTTACTCCTTTCCTAATAGTTCCTAGCATTTGATTTATTTTTTTGATTGCTGCTGAGCACTGAGGTAGTGCTTTCTTGGAACTATTTATCCTAACCTTGAAGACTCTCTCTTCTGAGTGGTAATGGTCAGGTCAAAGTCCACTATTTGATATATGAAGCTAAGATTGTTTTTCACCACAGCATTTCACAAAATGTTTTATTGCTCTGTCATGAAGCCATTTTACTCCTCTCTCATGAAGCTTCATAAGATATTTCAGCAGTTGTATCCTCAGCCCGAGTTCCAATTACATTGATAACTGTATCATCAGAAAACCTTGGAATCTCATTGCTCATCCCCTTTTCCAGGTCATTCAGGCTTATGTGGGTCCCAGCACAAAGTTCTGTCAAACTCTCTTCTTTTACTGAGAATTTCGACTATTAGTTCCTATTGTATTTTACTTATAGCTGTGTTTGTTCAGCTTGAAGAGAAGGGTAAAGGGAAATCACATTGCTTTGTTTGGCTTTTTCAGATGACATTATAGAGAACACAGAGGTGAACTCATAGGTTCACACTGAAAGGAGAAGAGGTGACAGACATGAGTTGCTTCAAGGGAAATTCTGACTAGAAAAAAGGAAGACTTTTTTCACACTGCACCAAGACACCCAAAGAGCTTGTGGGATTGCTATCCTTCAGAATATCCAAAGTCTGACTGTTCATGACCCCAAGACATCTTTTTTAAGCTGTTAGCAGGCATTACTTTGAGCAGGTTGTTGGACAATATGATCTCCAGAAGTCCATTCGAACCTAAATTATTAAGGTTTCTATGACTTTAAGACAGAATTTTCCATCTTCTCCTATGATTGTTCAGTGTCCTTTCTTGGAGGATATTGTGACAGTCTTTTGGAAATCCCAGTAAACTATATCAACAGGATCACACAGAACCTCATACTTATTAGTCACATCAGAGAACTCCAAGAGGATTACAAGGCAGGTTTTCTCTTTTCAAGATCATAATCATCATCAGGTGTGGATGGAATGAATACACAGTGCCATTAGTAATTAATCTATTGCTTTAATTTTTTAGGTGTATACCACCCAGCCCTGGTGTTTGCTACTTTTCATGGTATTTCTTTGAATCATAATCCCTTCCAAAGTTGCTTCAATTTTCAGACAAATGGTTCACTGAGTTCTCCTTAAAAAAATGAAGCCTGTGTTGTAATCTCCTGTCTTTTCTATAATGAATCTGGATGCTAACAATCTATTTAGCTTCTCTCTGTGGTCTTACCCTTCTGACTGCTCCTTTTCTACTCCAGTTAAGGAAGTGCTACAAAATGTTTGCCAGACATTTTTCTCTTGATGTCTTAAGAGAAGAATGTAGTATTAATTTTAGCTCTTTTAGGAAAGTAGTCTGATTCTTTTTTGATCTGCTTGATTATATTTTCACATTTCATCTACCCAAATTTATGCTCCTTTTATTTTTAATTTTTTTTTTAAATACAACTTTACACTTTTAAATTATGCTTTCTGAATTCTAAGAATGTGGCTTAGCTTATTTCATCTTCCTTCTGCCAGTTTCCAAGCCTCTTCTAATATACAGTAAGCAATGCTATTGTGCTTCCACTCTGGTCTTCTCCAGCCTCTAAACCACCTGTAGCCTAATTCTTTATTGCCTAATGGATGGCACAATTGTGGTGAAGATTTTATCTTCTGCTTTTTTGTGTCATGGATGCTGGATCTGAGTTACGATTATCTCTAGAACTGTGCTTCCAGAGGAAAGTTTGGAACAGATCTTTGTCACTATGTTGTCAAGGGCTTCATTTCCTCTTGTGGGGTTGCTAGCCAGCTGATCCAGGAAAGAATAATTGACAATTTCATCTACAGTTTATGACCCTGAGGTGAGGTTTCTCTCTTCTACACAGTAACTGAAGTGTCTTTTTGTCCTTAGCAACTCTCTGACTTTAGAATCATAGAGTCATTAAGATTCTAGAAGATCTCTAAGGTCACCAGAGTCCAACTGTTAACTCAGCACTGCTATGGACACAACTAAATGATATCCCCAAGTGTCATATCCACTTCTGAACACTTCCAGGGATGGTGATTCCATCACTTCCCTGGGCAGCTTATTCCAGTGCCTGGCCACCCTGTCAATGATGAAGTTTTTCCTAATGTCCAATCTGAACCTCCCATTGCACAACTTGAGGCCCTTTCATCTCATCCTGTCCCCTGCTACTTGGGAGAAGAGGCTGACCCCCACCTGGCTACCAGCCTCCTTTCACACAGTTGTAGAGAGCAATAAGGTCTCCCCTGAGCCTTCTTCTCTCCAGGCTAAACAGCCCCAGCTCCCTTGGCTGCTCCTCATAGGACTTGTGCTCCAGACCCTTCACCAGCTCTGTTGCCTTTCTCTGGAAACACTCTGGCACCTCAATGTCCTTCCTGAACTGAGGGGCCCAGAACACAGGACTTGAGGTGTGGCCTCACCAGTGCTGAGTACAGAGGGACAATCACTGCCCTGGTCCTGCTGGCCACACTACTGCTGATATTGGCCTTCTTGGCCATTGGCCTTCTTGGCCACCTGGGCACACACTGGCTCATGCTCAGCTGGCTTCTTACAGCTTAGTTCAGCCTAGCTCTTGGCTGGAAGGCTGATAGTGTTGACCCCATTCTATAGCCTCCCTCTTTGGGTCTGGCATTTCAATCCGGCTTCTGTGCTACTTTTTAAGGTGGTCAGTTTGTTAATTCAATTTGCTTCTAAGCTCTAACTAAACATAGAATTCTACTGTAGCAATTACATGGTACACTTTTTTCATCTCATTATATTTTGTACACTAGGATCACAGCATGCCACTGGCTGTTTTTGTTCCATCAGGAAAAAGTAAGGAACTAAACCAGTTGTAAATTGGTAGTTGTTCAGTCATATCATCAGTAGTTTTGGTACAATTCCTTTGCTTTCAGACTGCAGCAGAGTTTATGCTGTCGTGTTCTGACCCTGGAGCCTGCTACTCTCACTCTACGATTACCAACATCTGAGTTCCATCTTCTGTTTCTCTACTACTCTGCTGAGACCTGAATGCTTTCACCTTCATTGCAAAATCATTAATTCTACTCCATTTTCCTCATCCTGATAATCTTCTGTTCTGGCACTTTGATTTCATTTTTAGCCCAAAAGGTAACAATATTGACTGTAACTGAAGACATTCTGCTACTTGTAAAAATCTTCTCTCTAATTAACCTTCAGCACAAAAAGTGTTTCAACACATACAATTCTATTTGAAACATAAATCTACACTTACACAGATATTCCTTTCCATGTTGAATCCCAAGTATTGACAAGACATCACAGAGCTCTCTTTTAGGAGTTCAGCACATAATTTCATACACCCTGAGACGTGGAGAAAACCTAGCTAGAGTTTCATTTTTGCTTTCAGCATTTCAGCTTTTAAAGGTGACTTGCAAAGTAATCGATGAATATAATTCTTTGGCAACAAAATAACTATTGGGACCAATGGGAAGTAGTTTTTGGAACATAATCTCCAGGCATCAGTGAATTACTTACTTCAAACTTCTTTCTGTGTTTTTCATTTATGAAGCACGGCACTTCATATAAACTGTTATATTGTATTGTTTGAATGATGAAACAAGATTATTTAGGGCAAGGTATTTGATGGGGACACACTGATTTAGGTGCCATTGTTCTGAATTTCCTCCCTCTTCACAGTTTGGTACTTCCTTATGCATTAAAAATATATATTTAGCTAAAGACTCAGAACAAATAGAGAGGATTATATATACAAGAGAAAAGATATTTAACACATAAATAAGAAGCAGCTTTTTGGTAACAAAAATAACATTTTTGAAAGAGAAAAGGTAACAGCTGGTTTATGGATCAATACTGAAAGAAATACTTTAAATCACCTGTTTAAGATCACATGTTTTACTCTGCAGTATGGGGGACTGCTAGTCTTTGTTGTGACTCAGATTACAGCAACTGAAGAAATACTAAGGGAAGTGACTACATAGATTATTCAACTTGATTGTAAGAGCACCCTAGGATGTGGAATGCAAATGAATAGTAAGACCACAGGAACTGGATGTGACCCTTTGCAATTTCCTTCTCACTTCCAGTGACTCACTTGACTTGGATAATGGCACTTACTCAGTCCCTGCCTCAGCTTCCCCAGCTAAAAAGATGGTACAACTGGCTGAGAGCGGGGTTATGCCTGACGTGATTTTTTTTTCCTTTTTTTTCAGGGTACTGAATTGGAACAGAAAAAAATCAAAATTATTTGCAAAACAAACATTCCCCAAAATGTTGCTTTGGAATTATCACAACTTCGATTTTCATGCTTTCTCTGTAATACAGCTGTGCCTCTTAAACTGAAGTGTTTGACTTCTTAAATACAATATATGTGTGACATCTTTTTCATCCGTGGCTGTTCTTTCAAGAATTCAGTATAGTATAAAGTTCAAACAAAATGAATCAAAATTAAGAAGTTCTACACCACAGAAATAAAATGTTTTTTCTCCAGTTGAACAATGCAGTTGATACTGACACATTCCTGACAAATGCTTTCATTTTGATGAAACTACATTTTGTTTGAAGTCATTAACTCAGTATGCATATTGGTTTTATGACATCTGGTTGTTCTTGCCTCTCATCTGACATCTTCTTTCACAGGTAATAATTATTTTTCTGTCTGTCTTTCCTTCTATTTTCCAAAAATGCTTTACTCCTCTTACAAATATCCTCTTTTTTCCACATATTTCAAACACTCTTTTTTTTTTCCTCATGTTGTCTGGCTGATTAAAATAATGAAGTTAAGTTCAAAGCAACTGTTTCCAGGCTCTGCTTAGCGTGAATTTTGCTATTTCTTTTTGAATGTAAAAGGGCTTGTGTGCCTTAAAGTTTGTTCATCTCTTCTGATGATATCCATTGGATAATTACAGATACTTTCTCCTACAGACTTTGCCCCACTACTTTTTAAGGCAAACTGTTCCATCAGGACCCCATTTTAGTGCCTATTTTAGTACTAACACTGACCTTTACAGTATCTTGCAATTTGTGAATAGAGATGGATGAGATTACGATAAGGCTGCAATAGATTGTATGACTGAACTTGCCCTAGCACATCCTCCACTGTATGAACAGCTTTGGAACATGACACCATTCTCCCTCACTGCAATCCTCTTACCTGCTGCTTTCTTACAGCCGGTCAAGGGAATCAGATGTTTACTGCCAATTAGGCTTGATAAAACTGCAGGATTCTCTTGTATTCTCTCAACAATAGTATTTCTGAGTTGCTGGCAGCTTCTGGAGGGCTTGTGGCTACATATATAGCAGGAGACCTCAGTGTACTTTAGCACTTTGTTTATTTGCTGGTTTAGGTCATTTAGGTCTCACCTTTACTGCACTATCTACCTCAGTCATAGCATAAAACATTCAAGATTTTATTGAAGATTTTCTTTTGGAGAAAAAATAATGTTAAGATACTTCAATTGGCAGTAAATAGATTTATTATTATTATTATTATTATTATATTAGACATGTCCACCAAAAAAACTGGAGCAACAATAAAATTCTTATCCCAAAAAGATATGGTCTACAATTACAGAAGATGTTGTGCTATTTCAATGCTTGAACTGAAAATTTTCCAACTTTTCCAACTTCCAGATTGCTGACAAAAAGTACTAGGCTTCTGTTTGTACTGTCTGAGCTCTAACACTTCTCAGCCTTTCTGAAATATATAAAAAAGATATTATAAATGTAGGGTCTTTCTATGCAATGGCCATATGCAGAGTTCCTCTGAACTAAATGGGGTTGAATCTGTCTACACTATCAGCTTTACACAATAGGTTCAGAAGAGAAACAAAAAGCAGATGTTGGTTTTTTAGGATGGAGGGTGGTGTCAGTTATATCACTTTTCAACTTTCTTTTAGTTAAAGGGGAAAAAGTGGAAACTGATTTTAGTATCTTGGAAAATTATGTTGAACTTAAAACCTTGTTAGTATTTCTGAGTTAAAAAATCATTATTTAACAAACACATTTGGAAAGTAGTCTGACTTAAATAAAAATCAGCTCATAATGGATTCAAATCACATAGCAGTTTGCAAACGCACTGGTGCACCTAAAAGGGTCTGATTTGGAGCTGCACATACAGAAACATCTTATTGGGGAGGAGGAAGGTGACAGTTCCTGTTTATGCATTTTTGGCAAGCTGCACCTGAAGGATGGGATGATTTTCTGGAAACTGTCATGCCAGAAATACACAGCTAAACAGGAGAGAACTGAGAAGAGCAAAGGGAATAATTAGAGACCTATGGGGGTGGGACAGGGTTTCTAGTCTATTTCCTTAAGAAAACCAAGCTATGCAATTGCACTGCTTTTCTGCCAGTACTCCAGCAATAACATTTGAATCTCTTGACCAATTTGAAAGAAGCATGACAAAAAAGGAGAGGAGAGGTTTAAAAACACTGAGCTCCTGTGAGTTTTACAAAGATCAGCAACCAGATAGAGGAGACTCAGATTTGTGTGCCAGTAAAGAACAGGTGAAAGTGTCAACTCAGCTGCATTATTTTACACTGGAGAATCAAAGCTGTCATCCAAAAGCAGGCTCCATAAGGTTTGTTGTCAATGGAACTGCTTGTTTGTTGTTTAGAGGTAGGGGCATTTATTGCTTGCCTTTTTTTTTTTTTTTTCCTTTTTATAAAATATATTTAAAAGAAGCCCAAGACTTCTGCCTGAGACAATTTTTAAAATGTTCATCGCTGCAGGATATTGGCACTCATGATAAAGTTATGCATAATACCAGATCTTGTCCAGAACAGGGCCTGAAATTCCTACCTGAAATGAAATCCCTTTGTTCCAGTGTTTTCTTTCTGCCTTGGAAAGGACTGTTCCCCTTTCTTCTCATGCTAGAGCTAGCTCTGACCTTCTTCTCTCTCTTAAAGTACTGTGGTACTACCAAACTTAAAGAAATTAAAAGTCATGAGTCAGATGCAAAAAAAAACCCCTGCTCTTGAAAATTATGATTTGTTGATACGATATTTTACTTTGAATTTGTATTCTTTGAAATTTTAAAAATCCTTCAACTTCTTGAGAGAGAGAGGTCTCAGTGTCCCACTTTCATTAACTTATCGTGAGAAATTACTTTGAGCCCTTGATGCTACATGATATTTCATCCTTCATGGCTGTCCTTTAAATGGCAAACCCACTGAGACTGAAAACTCCTCCACAGCTTTCACTATCTCCACTCTTCCATCAGTCTGAGAAAGAGCACCACTCTTGTAGGCAAGGAACCTACAGGAAAACCCTCTGAATTCTTGTTTCTTCTTTCAGTTTGCCTTATGCAAGGAAACAGACAACCATGATTGCTTACAGCTAGTGAAAAGGGAGTATTGGTGGAAATGAGAAATTTAGAATGTGGCCTTTGGTCAATACAGAAGGAAGATACAGGGGAGAAGGAAGGTTCCTAAGATTGAGGGGAGGTGTAGAACCATAAAGAAATATGCATTTGTCATGCATAGGGCATATGTTATGATGCCCTATGCATGACAACAAGTGAACATTCGTTGTTACCAACTGAGAAGAAAAGGTTATGGATTCCATCATAATAATTGGCTTTTCAAGTTTAGGAAAGTAATTTACCTGATATGTTACAATAGCTATATTGATATTCCATTTCTAGATTTCACAGCAATCTTCTCTAGACAGGACTTCAGAGAAATTGGTTTAATAGGATACCTGTCAGTGACAAGACTTCGGCTGTTACTAAGCAAAGGTAATTCTTACTAACCAGGCAATGAAATTCTCTTCAAGGCTCTCATGTATCATTACAACTTTGGGATATAATATATTGAACTAGACTAGGCTTCCCACACACTGTTGATTGGACAACAGTATCAGATATTTCATGATTACAAAACAAATGTGTGCAAATCAGAAAACAACCACTAAAGGCTGGAAATACTGACAATAAGAGCTCAGTCTCTTCATGTAGACCTGTCAAAAAATGAGGTGACTTTTGTGGTCTCTTCTTTATTTCTCTCTAGTAAATTCTACTGCTTTTGTAGAAAAACAATACAAAATCATTTGCTGTGTCTAGATTTTGCAGACATTGGGAAAAATGTTGCCAAAAGCCTGAAAGAGGTGAACCTTCCCATCTGCTCAGCACTGTTAAAGCCACACCTGGAGTGACAATTTTAATTCATGGCTCCCTGGCACAAGAAAGACATGGACATAGAACAGCTGGTCAAGTTGAAGGGCAAGGAAGATAGTTTAGGAATTGGAGCATGTCATATGAGGAAAGGCTGAGAGATGGAACTAGTTAGCCTAGAGAACAGAAGGCTCAGAGGCATCTTACAGATGTGAATAAATATCTGATGGGAGGGTGTAAGCAAGATTGAGTCAGGCTCTTTTCAACGGTGCCCAGTGACAGAGGAAGCAATGGGCAGAAACTGAAAGGGGTCTGAACATGAGAAAACACTTTTTCACTGCGCAGGTGACTAAGCACTGGCACAGGTAGCCCACAGAGGCTGTGGAGTCCCCATCCTTGGAGAGTCTCAAAGCCATCTGGATGCGGTCCTTAGCAACCTGCTCTAGCTGACCCTGACTGACCAGGCTGGCTGGACCAGATGTCCTCCAGTGGTGCCTTCCAACCTGAATGTTTCTGTGATTATGTGCTTTTCAGCAAAACAGTTTTAGTCACAGTATTGGCTTGGTGCAAGTCCACACTCCAACTTTCATAACTTTTTAAACCTGTATTCTGCAAGAGTTTCCAGCTTTCCCTTTTAATTTATAAGAAACTATATATAAAAACCTATACTCTTTGTATTCATTTTGTATTTTCCACAGAGCAGTAGGAATTCACATGCTTGACCCAGTATAAAGCAATTAACACAAATACAGGATAGATATAAGTAACTGTGTCAGTAATTATTAAGCAGAAAGGTGAGTAGGATAATTTAACCTCATGTAATATTTTCTTCATAAAATTATCTTGGAGACACTTGGATCTTATGGTCTTAGACCTTTTGTATTTTGGTTAGTTTGGGCTTAAAGCTGCAGTTCTTGAACACTAAGGCCATTGCTCTAGTGAATGAAGTTACTTGAGCTTCATCCTTTACTTGGAATATGCTGGTCCACCCAAATTATCTGAAGGATTGAGTATGGACTACCTATGTATACCTCTAACAACGTAATCGTGGTGTCTATTATTACCATTCCAGTCATGTTTTAGTTATTTCTGATACTAAACATATGGTGGTACCTCACCTTCTTCTTACCATCTTTTTTCAGACTTGCTTCCTTTAGTTTTGAAGTGGCTGCCTGTTGTTAATGAATGGATAAATTCTTCAGCACCAGCCTGTTACATGAAGGCTATCTCCCCTGCCGGTCACAGATGGCAGGAAGTGATTTTATTGATTTGTTAGTACTTAGCTAGAAGGATTACATCTAGCAGTAATAATGTGGCCAGGCTCTGGGACAAATCACAACACAAGTTAGTGGAGGGTCTGTGTCTTAAACTGAGTGTAACATTGCTATATTTACCAGCTTTTCATAGTGCTTTGCTTATTAACACCATTGTAATCTCTTCTGAGCCATCTGTCGGTCATTCAAGTTTCCGTTTCCTTCGTGTGCTGGAAAAGTTGGGAGACTTCTGTTTCTGAACTGAACTCAGACATTATCCTATAAAAGTTCTAGTGGTAACCATAGTGCTTATTATGGTTTTTTTCTTTATAATTTGTGTTATCAAATTGTGTCCTGCAGAAAATCTCTTGGGGGAATACAGGCAGATGGCCTCAGTAATTCCTCTCAGATTCAAAGGGTCATGAAGGTTCATGGCTTTCAGAATTTGTGAGAGGTATTAGTATAGCTGGGAGAAATCTGGTCCCTCTCCCTATTCCAAACTTGGCAAGTTTGGCAGAAAGAAGCATTGAACACTGCCAGCATAGATTTTTTTCCCCCTTTGGTTCGTGCTCATCAGACAATCTCTGTAGAAACCAGAGCTGTTTCCATGCTGTGACCTCAGCAGAAGCACAACTGAGAGGTCTTAAGTGTCAGCGTGTGTTAGTGGTAGCTCCCATTTTACTTGAAAGTTCAGTTTTCTCTGTATTTTAGCTTTGCATTTCTAAGTAGCCTGAATGATTTCATTCACTGACAGGCACATGTGTGAGCAGAGGATGCTTCAGAGCTATAGGCAGGAGCTTTTGGCCAGTGGATTACATGCAGATGTTTTCCTGTAGAGAAGCACTGCAGCATTCATTACCAGCTCCCCAAAATGAAGTTACTCAGAGCTGGTAGACCAGAAATTGGCAGGGAAGCCATCTCGCTCTGGACATAACATTTTGTTTCACTGTGCCCTAACCCCTCAGTTGAGCAGTTGGCACTGTGACATGTTTCGTGGTCAGTTTTAGTGGGTCACAGTAGTTTGAAAACGGGTCTGATAAATAAGAGCACTTGTTACCCGCGTGGGAGGTGTGTGTGGATCATGGCATGGGTGGCACTAATGGGGTTTAAGAAGCGTATGAAGAAAGTGCTGAAGCGTGGGACCCTCAGGAACGGACGGTCGAGCGGTGATAGCGCTGGCTAAAGGCAAGGGGGCTGCAGCTGGGGCCAGCACGGCTCACGCCCGAGGGAGTGGCAGCAGCACTGGGAGCCCAAGGCTTCCCGGCGCCCCAGGCAGCCCCCAGCAAACCCGCACCCTCCCACGGGTGGCCCTGCTTCGGGCGAGCCGGCTGCCCTGGCGGGAACCCGGGCAAGCACCTGCGGTCAGGAAATCTGGAGGAGGACGTGAGGAGAGCGGCGGTGCCGGAGCCAGGCGCCGCGGCCGTGTGACCGCCGGACGAGCCCGGGGGGCGGCGGGGAGGGAGAGGCGCGGCCGGCCCGGGTGCCCGGCGCGGGCAGGGGCAGAGGCAGCGGCGCCGCGCCTCGGACTCCGCCTCAGCGGCACCGAGCTCCCCTCCCTCCCTCGCTCCCTCCCTCCCTCCTCCAGCGCCAGGCTCGCAGCGGCGGAGCATCGCGGCGGCGGCGGCAGCACCCGCCCTTCCCGGCCGGCCGGCGGCGCGCACCGCCCCCCCACTCCCGCACGCAGCCCGCCGGCGGCGATCCGGAGCCCTCCGCGCCACCGCACCTCCGCCCCGCACGCCCACCGCCGGGAGGATGGGCTGCGGGCGGCGGCGCGGCAGCCCCTGAGCTCCCCGAAGCCGCGGAAACAAAAGGAGCGAGCAGCGGCAGCACCGGGCCGGGGTGGATGCAAGCAACCATGAAAGGCTGGGTCTCCGCCTCCTCCGCTGCTGCCAGAGAGCTGCCGGCTGCCGCTGCTCGGAGGACTACCCTGTGAAGGGGGCGGAGGAGAGGCTGGCTGGGTTCGCCGTGCAAAGGTAGAAGGTGTAAGGGAGAGGCGGAAAGAAAAATGTCTTCTTCGGTGGGGCCCCGCGGCCCTCGCCCGCCCACGGTGCCCCCCCCGATGCAGGAGCTGCCCGACCTGAGCCACCTAACAGAGGAGGAGAGGAACATCATCATGGCAGTGATGGACCGGCAGAAAGAGGAGGAAGAAAAAGAAGAGGCCATGCTCAAGTAAGCAGACGCCAGTCATTCATTCATTCAGGCACTCATTCATGCACCGATCGCCGGCGGGCGGAGCGGGTGCTGCCACAGCGGGAGCCGGCCGGTGCCGGGAGCCGGCCGGCTTCGCCCTGCTCGGCGGGGCTGGAGCCGCTGAGCCCCGGTCCCGCTCCGCTCCCGGCCCGTAACTTCCTCCTCCCCCACCCCGGGCAGCTCCTCCCGAGGCAGCACCACCGGGGGAGCCCGGCACGGCGGGACGGAGCGGGACGGCGGCCCTCCCCGCCCCGAGGGAGCCGGCAGCGCAGGGCGGGCGGAAACCCCGACATGGGGGTGAGGGGCGAGGTGGGATTCCTTTGGGGTCCCCAAAACCCCGCCTCTGCCAGGAGGGGCCGCTGGGTGGGGTTTCCCTCCGTGCGGGAGCCTCCGCGGCTGCCGTGCTGCCCCCGCCTGGCTCGGCCACCGCTGCCGCCCGCCGCGGGGCTGGGGCGGCTGCCCCCGCCCGGCACACCCCCGGAGCCCCGCTCCGCCCGCCCGTGCCGCCGGCCCCAGGGCGGGCAGCCACGGGCAGCAGCGCTCTGCAGGGCAGCAGGGCCTTCGTAATTAGGCAATAGATCGAATTAGTCGCGCTGCTCATTCCAGCGGGCGGGCGGGCGTGCGTGCGTGGTGGCGGGACGGCGGGGGAGTGGGTTTATCCCGCTGCCGGCGGCACGGGGAGGGGTGCGGGGAACGCGGGGTGTGGGTAGGTGCCATGTTTGGAAACCGGATCCCCACAGCCTCTTTTGAACCTTTTCCCTCACCCCCTCGTCCCTGCGAAACACCGCATGTGATCACATTTTTTAGCCTCCTCCGTCAGTCAGAGGCTTCAAACGTAACGTTGCTGAGTCGCCTACTGCAAGTGATGAGAATAAACAGATTGGAGTCGTGGCCTGTGGAGGAGAATCACGGTTTCTCGTCTTCTGACAGCCCGTCAGGCCTGTTCGCTCCGGGCGGGAGGTGGTGGGAGAGGTGACTGGAACAGTGTGAGCCTCTGACGCCACGCAGACCCTCCGTGCCACAGGAGGTGTATCCTTACCTCACTGTCGCCTGCTTGCGTGCACCTGTGCTCGGAGGGGATGCGCTGAAGGTGTGACGTGGTCTGGGTGTTTCTTTTGGCTGCATCGGAAATACCCACTTGAGCGATGCAGGTGCCAGCTCTTCCCTCGGCTGGAGACCAAACCCCCGCAGGCTCCCGACTTCGGCCCCGTGCGCTGTGCGTGGTGAAGCTGGGACAGCGTTTTAGTACATTTAGTACTGTCCCTTCCTATTCGTTCTTGACTCTGAATTTTTACAGGGGCTACTAGAGATCATTGCAATGGTCGGTACTGAGGCCCAGCTGCCAGTGCTGTGCTGGCGAGGAGCTGTCCGGGACTGTGGTGCTTGGATCTCAGTTCAAGACGAAGAGTTCAGTTTGCTGTTGCAGTTCATTGTGCTTGGGGTGTGGCTACCCTTGGAGGTGGGGTGGTTAGAATGAGAAATGTTCTGTGAAAATGCGTTGTGTTAGTCACCGTGAGGAAACGTGAGTGAAGGATCCCTCCTCAGTTTCTATTCATCAGAAAAAAATTAAATAAAGGAGTAGCTCAAAGCCTCTAAACTATATGTATCCTTCTGTTCCTTGTCCTCCAGCACAGCTACTTCTCTACAAATATTTAGCTTTTATTCTGTGAAGAAGATTACTGGTTCTCTGATGATGTTGTAGAGGAATACTATAAATCTTACAGTCACTGTGAGAATGAGAATGAACTTCCCTTGATAGAGATGGTATTTTCTCAGCCCTATTCTTGTTAACATTGGGTAGAGAATAAATTTTCCTCCTTTTTTCACTCCCCCCCCCCCCTTTTTTTTTTTTTTTTCTTTTGCATTCGTGTTTCTGAATTCTGGACTGATATTTCCTTTTCTGTAAGATTATGGGAATCTTCAGCAGTTTCACTAAATGAACTTAGAACACTTTAAATATAAATTTTAGAAAAGGGCAAAAATAGTGCTTTGTCAATTCAGCTGGAAATTACTTTGTATTATCTTCAAAGGTTTGTGATAGCCAAATTTAAAAGTTTATTTTCCTACAAAAGTTCTTTAAAATAATAAGAATAGCAGTCTAGGCTCTCCACTGGCCTAAGAAATTGTGATTTTAAATAGATTTCTGTCTTTGTTTAAAGAGCCAGAAATTAAGGGAAAATACATTGGAAAACTTAAAAACCTGTATACTTGCTTTAGCTATATCATTAGTTTGTAAAAATCAGGTCACAGCAAATAGTTTTCTTATGGGTTATGATTCAACTCATAGAGAGAGCCACTAGATTTTCTGAGATCATCTGCCTTTTCTGTATGCTGAACACTTACTTTCGTTTTGGGATAAGAGTTTGACACACCTTTCCATGGAGCAACTCTTTTAAGACTGGAATTTTGACAAGAATTTACTTCCATAACTTTATAAAGGTTTGTTACAAATATACAGTGGTGCTATCAGATGACACAGCTATATTATAAAAGTCACATATAATCACCACCCCTTCGTATTATCTTTGTTAAAAGATTTTCTGATTATCCAAATGTCTCAACAAAACTGCCACCAGTTTTCATTAAAACCACCTGGTGGAGAAATGTTTCCATCTGTAACACCCACATGCAAATCTGTAATTTTCCCTGAAAGTGAAGCTGAGAATCAATCTGCAAACTAGGCTACCTTCAATCCTGGGCTGATCAGAGGCCGGATATGTGCTGTCTCATGAATCATAAGGGCTAAAAAGGGTGCAGTATTTCTCTCCTGTTCTGGATGTCCTGATAGCAATGAAAGTTTCTAAAACAGTACTTGTAATTTTCCTTTCCAGCACTCCTCATAGCAGAAAACCATAGGATGAAATATTGGTTAAATGACTGTATTCTTCACACAGAGATCGTAAAACTGGGGATCCAGGGGAATTTGAAGTGCTTCTCTGAGTAGACTATATGGATTTCAGGAGAAGTGAAAGCAGTTAGGGTCATTGGTAAAGAGGCTGTGTCCCTCTCCTCTGGCTCTGTACCTTTCTGTCTTCCTGATTCCTGTTTCTAACTCTGAGCTAAAAGCCTTCTTGTAAACCCTCTCTGCCAGTTCATGCTGACATCAGCACGTACTGCAGCGTGCCAGCCTGCGAACAGGGCGCTGTTACAGGGCACAGGACTATGGACACTGAGCTCTTTTCACTGCTTGCACTGGAGAATTACAAATGCATCCTTCGATTTGAGACCACCTGCTCGTTGCTTTCCAGGAACTTGCCCTATCTCAATTTTTTGGTCTGCTGATTTTCCTTCAGCAGTGTGGGGCTAACAGAGCTTGTCACCCCCTTAGGATAAAGACATACATCTTATACTGGCCAGTGTGGCTTCCTTTTTCTAGGTACACCTGGTCAGTGGCAGGGACCTTTTCTTCCCCACACCCTTCTGGTACCAGATTTCACACTGCTGTGGGTGGTGTTTGTGGAAGGGGCACACTTTGCTATCCTATGACTTGTTGAATATCTTGGAGTAATGTGTTGAGGAGTTTGGGCTTTTGTGAAGATTCCTTCTTTTGCGTCTCTTATGGACAGGTGTACCTTGGCTTTAGGAACACTTTGCCATTAATGGATTGCCTTGAAATTGCCTTCACATCCAAAGGCAGGTTCTGTATTCCTTCTGTAATGGGGATAGTGTCACTAGGTATTCCTGAGACCATATCCATGCCTTCATTCAGTGAACTGGTCCCAGTCTGTTGTATGGCACTGAAGACTCAAATCCACATAAACACTTTGATGCTTGCCAGGCACTACGTAGAAACTGAAGCTTTTGAGTGCAGCCCCATGGTCTGGGAGTAGGAAGCAGCTCCTCCATCTCATCTTGGAGCTTCAGAGCTTTGTGTTTTGTTCCTCTGTGGCTAGGAGAGCATCCCCTTCCTGTTTGCCACACCTTTGAAAGCTGCATGGAGAGCAGTCTGTTGGGTAGGTGGGGCTTTACCATGGTATACTCAACTCTCATCCGCTCTTGTTTCCCTGTTTCATACAGACTTTGCCAGATTTTCTGCATATCTCTGAAGACTATGGCCTCTATCATCTCTTTTAATGGTACTTGGCTTTAGACACCCAAGCTTTTGCTGTTCTTGTATGAGTAAATGTTTGCATAGGACAGTAGTAAAATGGCCTCCTCTGCAGACTCATTCACATCGGAGGCATTTTTTCCTGTTTTACTTGGTAGATACTCCTGTAGCTGGAAGGGAAGAGTTTCATGTTGAGTGGCTGATGTCTAGCCCGAAGTCCAGATGTTGCCCAACAGGTGACTGATGTGACTAAAAAATTGTGAAGAAGCCTGAAAGGGTAAGTTTTCAATGAGACTGAAGAGAGAAACAAACCATCACTTGCAAAAGTGTGTGTGTGTGTGTAAAATTAAAAGAAAAAATAGTTTAAAAGTTTAAAGTGCACATTTAAACCCTAGGTAGCCTGAGACAATATATTGCTTGTGGGTATAAAGTACCTTGAACTGAAAAAAACACAGTTATATAAAGCAAACTTCAATCACAGAGAAATCACAGAATTATATGTATGTGTGTACTTAAGATGAAGTTTGCTTATATGTAGTTGCGTGCCTTATCTCATTGGGTTAGGTAAGTACTAAGTGGAAACTATGGCAGCTGAGAACACAGCTAGTTGAGTTCCAGTTCTATTCAAATTTTGGCCAGTAATTAGGAGGTGGTTCCTAGTTACCATGGCATTCATTTGCTGGAGCAAACTTAAGTGGGGTAAAAGCTCTTACTAAGCTTCTGATGGGACATAAGAAGGCTGTGAGATTGTTGGCTGAGGTAGTGGCAATACTAGGAAAGTTAACTCAGACACGGGAGGTGCTTTGTAGTTTTGGAACTAATTGAGTAGCTTCAGTAGAGAGGGTAGCAGGTACTTGAAACCTTCTCATCTTAAAAGTTATCTCAAGATTTTTAATGGCAGTTAATAATTAGGGAGAATTTGATGCTAACACCCTATTTTGACCACCTAGTATGGTACACAAACATGATTTTAATAGAACTCAGGTCCCTAGAATCAGTAGGGATATTGCAGCTGCTCATGTTTCAGGTCTGCCAAATCCTGGTCACTTGCAGTTGGTGAGAATATCTGTTTTAGGGTTTGCAAAGTAACCTCTCTGTAATTTCGTTGGGGCACCTGGAAGCTTCCAGCCTTGACTACTGCGTAACTGAAGATTAACCAATTGACCAGGAGGCTTGTGCTCTCAGCCAGTTTCCTGGAGACAATGTGTTTCCTTCTCCCTTTCTAGCACTTGGCCCACACCTAACATTGTCAGGAAACATTCAATACTGCTCAAAGCACAGTGGCAGCTGCTGCCATCCTCATTGTGTATAGTACTTACGGGCAACATGAGGAAGTTTGGTTCCAAGACCTTCTTAGCCTGTATGCTGTAAATCCCCTGATCATAATTGCCCTTCCGTAAACAGTAGGGAAGGAAGAGGTAGGATCATTCTTCCTCCTTTCTGTTGAAACTGGGCCACTTTGCAGAAATAAAAGTGAGAGTCAAGAGGCTATCTTGAGGAAGTCAGTCTTCATCTTATCTTTAGAATAAAGGGTCGAAAGCCTATCTTTAATCCCACTGAGAAACAATGGAAGAGAGTTCTGGGAACTGGTTGCGCATTTGGCACCAAGGAATTAAAGGATAAAATAGATAAACAATACCAAGACTCTCTCCTCTGAATCAGAATCCCTCTTATTTATTCTTTCCATGGCTTCATGAATCTCGCTTTCTCTACAGTGGAGCAGGAGGAATGGAGGCTTCTGCTTGAGAGCCTTTATTTCTTCCTTTGTACTTAAACGAGTTTGGAACCACCATGTTTCAGACCCTATGGTGGTGCGGGGAGCAGAGTGCAGGTTGCTTGCTGTGTGCATGGGTATTTTAAGATCCTGGAATCACCCAGAAGGACTGTTCGAATATTTGCCTTGCACCTCTTCCTGGCAGTGCCAACTCTAAACCTGACACTTGAGTGTACAAATCCATGGTGAAACGATTTTACTTCTGGAGGTTGTGTAGTACAACCCCCTACTCAGACCAGGGCCACCTGCAGCAGGTAGCCCAGGACCAAGTTCCGGTAGCTTTGGAGTATCTCCAAGGATGGAACTCCACAACCTCTCTGGCCAGTCTTTTCCTGTCAGCTTCCCTCACAGTAAAAAGTGTTCCCTGTCATTCAGATGGAACTTCCTACGTTTCGGTTTGTGTTCATTGCTTCTGGTCCAGTCTCTGGGCACCTCTGGGAAGAGTTTGACTCTGTCTTCTTTAGTCCTCCTCACTAAGGACTGACACACGTTAGAATCCTTCTGGGTCTTCTTTCCCCCCTTCTTCTTGGGGCTGAACAGTCCCCACTCTCTCAGCCATTCCTCATGTCATGTGCTCCCGTCCCTTTCTGTATTTATGGCTCCTTGCTGCACTGGCTCCAGCATGTCTTTCTTATATCAAGGACCCCAGAAGCAGATTTATCATCCAGACGTGGCAGAGATCAAAGATCACCACTTTCAATCTACTGGTGATGTTTTTCCAGTGCAGCCCAGGATGGCTTTGGCCTTCTTTGCTGCAAGCCTATGTTGCTGGCTCACGTTCAGCTTGGTGTTGACCAGGAATTCTCAGTTGCTTCTCTGCAGAGCTTCTTTCCAGCTTCTTTCCAGCTGGTTGGCCCCCTGGAATTATTCTCCTTGTGCGCGACTTTGCGTGCCCTTATGCTGAATGTTTTCAGGCTTACCAGAGAGACCAGTATCTAAACATTTTCTCAAATCACTCAGGGAAAGGATTGCTTTGGTTACTGCTCCTCACCCCTTCCTCTTTACTGCCCAAGGCCTTTGCTCAGAGAGGAAGAGAGAGAATTGAACAGTGCAGAAACTGTTGTGGCCTTTTGGCCAATGGAAGCATCAGAAAGAATTTAACAACATTTGAAGCTTCAAGTTTTCATCAGTCTGAGAGGGCAGGTATGGCCATAAATGTGTTTTGATAAAGGAGACAACTTGTGGTGACCTCTGAATTTCAAGGAGTGTTTTCATGCCTTTCAGGGTGTTTCAGAGAATTGATAGTGATTTTTTCACTTGGAGGTGGACTGGGTAGTCTAAGGAGACTGAAGAGTCAAAACAAATTCACAGTTGGACAGTGACCTAGCAAGGCAATTATGAGACAGTCATTGACTGATCTACTGGGCAGCCATCTCACTGCCGAGGAGGAGCAGGAGACTGTCAGCAGACAATAGCAGATTGATAGGCATTTCTTAAAAGCTGCAGAAGAACGGGAGGTGATAGGAGATGACAGACAGTAATAAACATCCCTATCACTTTTTAGACACAGGCTTCAGATCAGTGTGTGTTGAGCTTTTGGAATGTCTGAAGTGCAAGCTGTTGTCCAGAGCTCTTTTCTGGCCCCAGTTTAAGTGGTTTTATTGGAATGCACAGGGCATTATTTCTGCGCATGCGTCTTCCCACATGATTCTCCATTTGATACAGGAATCTGCCAAAGCTTCATTGCCGGCTTTGTCTGACATTGCACTAATACTTTCTAACTAAGAAGTCTGTCTTTCTTCAAATTCATGGGCATTATCTGTGCCCTGCAGAAGGGTGAAGACAAAGACTGGTGAAAGAACATGATCTCTGGGCAGGAACTTCTCAAAGTACAGAATTGTTATAAACCTTATCTTAAAAGGAATTATGCAGAAGAGGCTTCTTTTTAGGGGGAGAGGGTACCATCCTGTTGTTTATTTTTCTGGAAAATAGCAGAGGGAGAACAACATTACGAAAGATTTGAAATTCTCAGTCTTGTCAATACCCTTTTATTTCTGAAGACTCATATGAAGAATTTTTTTGCATCCTTGGATAAGAGAGCAGCTAACAAAGATGTAGCATGCTTCCTTCATCAAGCAGTTACTAAGCGTTTTAAGGCTTGAACTTAATGCCTTAAGAAAAGGCTGTTTAAAAATACTGTTGCCCTTGTATTCAAGCTTGTTGAAATGCAGGCATTATTGAAGGTGGAAAATGACAAAACTGAAATTCTGTTTTGGGTTGCCAATAGTTAGAGCCAATTATAATTTATAGCTTGATTTACCTTCTCCTTTTGTTGGGGTTTTAAGAGGTCTATGCTCTACCCACTGGTGGCTGCTGCATTTGTCTACTCCCCTGGGCCTATCAGTTTTAATTAATAGATGTTAGCATGCAATTATGTTTTGGGGGAAAAAGCTTGCATGCCTATAGTCTGACTTCAGTTCCCAGCAGTGATAAAACACATTAAAAAATCTTATGTCATCACTTACAAACACAGACTAGTTTTATTCTGCTTTTTAGAAATACTTACATAAATTTACAATTACTGCAATGATTTACACCCCACCAGATTAACACCTCTGTATGATTTACCTCAGTCAAATCCAGGTATTAGATCTGTAAGGATGCAGATACCTTATCAGATCTCTACATCTGTCAGGAATTAAGATTTTTTTATCCCGTATTTTATACTTCACAGATACGGTAAAATATTATGCAATGTTTATAGTGTAGCTTAGTTTGGGAATCTAGACAGTAAATGTTAGTCAGACTTACTTTTGATAAACAACAAGCAGCAGAAAAGAGTACCATTATGAGTTTGATTTAATGGTTTCTTAGATAAGACAATTGATAGGATAGAGTTGTAATTCTTTGTACTTAGAACTGAAGTAATCATCCTCAAAATTTGATTGCATGTCAGATACTTACATCCAGAGAGAGTTTTAAACAAGAAAACCATGTTCCAAATATATTTTCTGGCACTGTTACAGAGGCAAGAAGAGCTAGTTCCAATTTTCAGAATAATAACACACACAAAACCATTCATACACTTGCCACTTCAGAGGCATGAAGAGACATGGCATGATGAATAGCTGTTTCCAGACAGTTCTAGATTGAATTAGAACACCTGCTTAGGTACTAATTCCTGAGTTTCTTCACATCAGCTGTGTCTCATTTTCAGTGTCTTTGTACACTTTGCACACTTTGCCTTTGGTGATACTATCGAAGATAAGGGAATGTATCTTATCTGTATATGGACATTTTTCAGATATCTGTAATAAAAATGTAGTGTTTGAAATCTCCTGATGTTTTCGTCTGTCTTTCCTGTATTAAGGCCTTCTGGAATCACTGAAGATCAGTTTATGCCCTGAGGGTTGCTTTTTGATGAGGGATGAACCTAGCAGATAGAGCTACACATTTTAGTGATAAAAGTGGTGGATTTAGAAAATTAACTGTTTCAAGTTTTGAGGAGCTGAGGTGTAACCAAAAAGTAATTTTCTGTGTATTTTGGGCTTTAGATAAACACTAAATTCTAGTAAATTTCTAAAATGGTTGTTTAAATGCCTTGCATCAAAATACAGTTATTTACTTTAAGATCCTTAATTTAGAGTTATTTTTTTGAACTTAATTATATGAAATGTATTACGACATTGCTCATGAGTGGAGCACAGCCCAACCAGACTATTTTAGTGTAAGTACTATTATATTACAGGGAAAAAGGGTACTACTCTTTTAGCAAGAAGCAGAGCACTCTTATTTGTTCTGAAAATTGCTAATGGAAGTCTTCACACGCTTGAATGACCTAAGCGTGAATTGTCTTCTCAAGTGTTTCTCTAGGTTACCAATACTGCGTACTCTGAATTGATCAAAGTATTTATGTATCCAAAACTCTGTCTACATCTTATGCAAGCAGGTCTAATAAAAGATGCTACATTTTTTTCGAACCTTGTTTGGACTGTGGGCCTAGTGAGCATTAAAAATTTTGTAGCAATTACTCATGAAGATTTTGTCTGCGTTTTTGTAAAATAAATCTTAAAGTCTGAATATACTGGGAAGCCTTCTCATCTTTTTTCTTTGCACAGTTTCTTTAGCACTTGCATGTTCTAAGAAAGCAGAGTATTTTTTCATTTATATTCATTATTCTCTATGTTTTTAATTAGCCTTTTATATGAAGTTATGTTCAAAGTATAGTCATTGCACTTTCGCTTATTTGTAGTATTAACTTTAGAATCATTTTGACATTTGGCATCAGGAGACTAAATTTTGTACTGATTAAATGATATTGCACAGATGTAGATGAAAAAATATGAAATCTTGAGCAGTAAAAGGACATGAAAAATCTATGAGTATTTTAGTTACTTTAAGTGATAAGTCTCCTTAGTACTGTTACTTATTGCAGAAAGTTTGACAGTGCATGACAAACTTCAGCTCTACAGTTTGATGTTTTGCTGGTCATGTGTTTTTAGCTACAGAAGTAGAGCGGGAAGGCAGCTGTTTGATGGAGCACATGGAGCATGAGCCAAGGCAGTTCGGAAGAAAGGACAGAATTTATGAGGGCTCTAGATCATCCTAGGTTAACTCTATTGATTTTGGCCCAGGATGCTACCTGCAAAGTATGAGGGTAATGGGTTTGCACTTTATGGATGAGAATTAAAAGAGGCTTTATATGTGCATATGTGCTTGTGCCTAAGAATATGGAATCAGGCTGTACAGAAATATGTATAGGTTGCCTTATGGACTTTAATTGCAACATTATGTTGCTTAGCATTGCTGTAAACATGCAGAGTGCATTGGTTGAAGTGGCTCAAGAGCTGAAAATCAGGAACAATTTTGCCTGCAGTCGTATCTTAAGGAGAAGTGAGATGGTTGCTGCCATGAACCAGCAAAACATTGTATTTCTGTGGTCCCGTGTTTCTGCTGAGTTTGATTAACTGTGGTGACTCCCTGCCTTGAACAAGTCTCACTAGAAGCACATCTGTTTATAGGAGTAAAACTGAAGTGTTGTTGAGTCTGTTTAAATGGGATATGTCCATACAAGTTTTGTGTTTTGCAGACTGAAGCACATTTTGCTCAAATGCATCCAGTAATTGTTCAGTTACACCCCAAGCCTTACACAGAAAGTAAGCTTAAGAAAAGTGAAACCAAGGCATGGCTACCTACATTTCTGGGGGAAAAAATAAAAAAGCACCACACTTAATTTATCACTATTCAGAAGTGTATCTGTATTTTTTTAAATTACATTGTGTTCTGCATACCCTAACTTCCTGAAGTTTTAATAGTGTATTTTGTTTACTTTTGGTTTCTCCAAGAAGCTATTTTTCAATATACTCACAGAAAGGAACTGTATTTACTCAAAGGTGGAAATTGCAGAATTATATGAATTGATTCTGCTAGTGTATATGTAAAAAGTGTGTAAATTCCTTTGAGATTAAATGCACAGTACCTTTTTCTTGTATTTCAGAGCAAAATTAGATATTGATTTTTTAATGAGAAATCTATTCTAAGAATATAGAACCTCACTAATATATTATGATTCTTGTATTTTGTGTTTTGAGATGATTTGATATTGATTGTAGTTTTTAAATTTAAAAGCTCTCACTTTTTCAAGCAAAATATCTTCATAATTTATCTTGCAAGGCTTTTTCTAATCTTTCTACATTAACTTAAAGTAAAACATCACCCCTTAAAAAAGAATTTTTCAAACAATTATCCATTCACTATAAAAAAACTATCAACACAATTTGATGGGAAGTCGACTGATCAGTTCAGGGATTCAGCTGGAATTTAAAGGTTTGTTCACTTGTAACATCCCTTTTTCTGGTAGGCCTGTTTCAAGTTCTAAGCTTGTCCGTGACTGACCAGGTTTAAGCAGTCTGTGTAGAAAAGGAGCTGGGGAGTTCTAGTTACATGGCCGGTGAGACAATGCTCTATTTTTCATTCAGCCGAGGTGATCGGATTCTTTCTTTCTTGGTATTTACTCTGTATGGGATCAAAAGGAAAAAAATCGAACATTTCTGTGATTAGTAAAATTAATGACATGAACAATATGAGGGAAGAATCTTGAGGAGAACAGGAACAACAGGAGTGCTTCTTGTTATGGACGGGGTTTGCCCTCTTAGTTTTTTACAGGGTTTGTAGTTTGGGAGTGCTTTCAGCTCTATCCTTGAAGAATTTGTGGTCGTGTGCTTTTTTCTGCCTGCATATAAGTGTTTGCCATATTTCTCTGAAGTCAAGACCTTGACAGAATGATTCATGGTTTTCGTCTCATTCTGTTGGATTACTGCAACGTATTGTACTGGGATTAGCCTTGAAACTTCCTGTTGATCTCATACTGTGCCTTTTTACTTCCTTTACTTCCCTTTGCTTCCTATTACTTGTATTTCATCTTACTACAGAGCTTTCTTTCCCGTATAATGGCAGACTAGGACCACAGAAGAAAGCCTTCTTTAATGTAGAAAAGGCAGGTAACTTTCACATACAGCTTTTGTGAAGAAGACCTAAATTTGAAAGCTTTCTATGAAAGCCAAAGTTTGATGAACTTTCTGTAAGGGCAGCTTGCTAGTTATGTGAAAGTTGCAGAGGTGAAAAGGAAGTAGTCTTCCTGGCAATTTACTTAATGGTGTGAAATACCAGGTGTTAAAACTTGAAGACAGGCACTTGCATGTCTGGAATTCATAAATAAACCAAGAAAATCAATAAGTGACTTTGGCAACTGCCACCCTTTTGACTCCTTTGTCAGAGGCCAAGAACTGAATGAACAAGAAAATTTTAAGTGTTTTCCCTGAAGGAAAAGGAAAAGTACGTTTTCCTCCCGGCTAAAGCTGAGGCGACAGAGAGTACAGGAAAGCTTTTATTGCTGTGTGCTCTGCTGGGTTCACTGTGGCTGGATGCTGGGTGGCCACCAAAGCTACTCTGTTGCTCCCCTCCTCAGCTGCGCAGGGGAGAGAAGATATAATGAAAGGCTCATGGGCCCAGGTAAGGGCAGGGGGAGATCACTGAGCAATTAGTCATGCGCAAAACAGACTCAACTTGGGGAAATTACTTTGACTTACTGCAAATCAGAATCAGAGTAGGATAATGATAAATAAAACCAAATCCTAAAACACCTTCCCCCACCCTTCCCTTCTTACTGGGGTCAGCTTCACTCCTGATTTTCTCTATCTTCTTTCTCAAAACAGCATAGAGATGGGAAATGGGGGCTGCAGTCAGTTTATCACATGTTGTCTCTGCCATTCCTTCCTTTTCAGGGTAGAACTCCTCACAGTCTTCCCCTGCTCCAGTGTGAAACAGCTCATCTTGAGTACCATCATGCACTCCGTGTAGGACAACCAGGGGATGAGGCCCAGCCAGCCCAGGTTTAAGAAAGGCAGGTCCTGCCTGACCAATGTGATCTCCTTTAATGACCAGGTCACCTTCCTGGTAGATGAGGGAAAGACTGTGAATATAGTCTACCTGGACTTCAGTGAAGCCTTTGGAACTGACTTCCTCTGGAGAAAATGGAAGCCCATGGCTTAAACAGGTGACCTCTTATATGAGTTAAAACTGGCTGGATGGCCAGGCCTAGAGAGTTGTGGTGAATGGAAGTCACATCCAGCTCCTGGCTGGTCACTAGTGGTGTTCCCCAGGGCTCAGTATTGGGGCCAGTCCTATTTAATGTCTTTATCTGGATAAGGGGATTGAGTGCACCCTCAGTAAGTTTAAAAACAATGCCAAGTTGGGTGGGAGTGCTGATCTGCTGGAGGGCAGGAAGGATCTGGACAGGCTGGATCGATCTAGGTCCTGCCCTTGGATCACAACAACCCCTGCAGTGCTACAGGCTGAGGCCAGAGTGCCTGGAAAGCTGCCCTGGAGGTGCTGGGTGACAGTGGCTGAACATGAGACAGCGTGTGCCCAGGTGGCCAAGAAGGCCAATGGCATCCTGCCTGTATCAGCAATAGTGTGGCCAGCAGGACCAGGGCAGTGATTGTCCCCCTGTACTCAGCACTGGTGAGGCTGCACCTCATGTCCTGTGTTTAGTACTGGGCCCCCCACTACAAGAAGGGTATTGAGGTTTGGGAGTGAGTCCAGAGAAGGTCAGTGGAGCTGGTGAAGGGTCTGGAACACAAGTCCTATGAGGAGCAGCTGAGGGAGCTGGGGTTGTTCAGCCTGGAGAAAAGGAGGCTCGGGGGAGACCTTATCATTCTCTACAACTGCCTGAAAGGAGGCAGGTGGGGGTCAGCCTCTCCTTCCAGGCAACCAGTGACAGGAGAAGAGGAAAAGTTGCCACGCTGTACCAGGGGAGGTTCAGGCTGGACATCAGGAAGAATTTCTTTGTGGAAGGGGTGGTTAAGTATTGGAGTGAGCTGCCCAGGGAAGTGGTTGAGTCATTGTCCTTGGAACTGTAAAGAAAGGACTGGATGTGGCACTTAGTGCTAGGGTTTAATTGACAGGGTGACATTTGGTGAAAAGTTGGACTCAATGATCTTGGAGGTCTTTTCCAACCTCAATGATTTTATGATTCTATGATTATCCCAGCAGCACTAACACTGTCACTGATGGACTTGGCCTTGGCAAGTGATGGGTCCACCTTGGAAGGCAGCTGGCATTAGCTCTGTTGGACATGGGGAAAGCTTCGAGCAGCTTCTCACAGGAGTCACTCTGTAGATCCCCAGCTACCAAAACCTTGCCGCTCAGACCCAGTGCAGTTCAATAGTTTGTCAGAATCTAGCAGTCTGCAAGGTTTTTTATACTGTGAAGTTGAGCCTTTCTTTTCTTATTTGATAGCAAAATATCCTTTGGAGAGCTGCATACCAGGGCTATCAGCATCCTATTTTTATTAGTTCCCAAAATATATTGTGTTTCATGTTATAAGCCTGAAAAGTACTACTAGAGTTTCTTCTCTAGAAGACAGTTCAAATCATGCCCTATAGCAGGACGGTTGTTCCCAGCTGAATTCAAAACCAGTTTATAAAGTTATAATACATGAGTCTTTATCTCATACTATATTTTTCATTAAGGCTTTCAACTTTACTTACCTTCCAGATGTTTAAATCATGGTGGTGACATGGATTTATATTACATCTATATCTTACCTATTACATACGGTGTATCTAGGACATTGGAGTTCAATCTGTAATATTTTAGGAACATGTGCAGTTTTTCTTTTTCCTCATTCCAGGCATTATAATCATGTTCTTCATAAAATAAAATCTTAGCCAAATCAAGCTGAGTTAAGGAACCATTGTGAACACATTAAATTGCATTTCTGTTTAAGGTGAGCTTCCTGCAAAACAGTGAGGAGAATGCAGTGTTGTTCAGTGCAAATGTCATTCTCAGTTCATAAAAAGTTTCTGAGAGGACAAACTGCAGTTGGTGTTCAGAGATACAAAGCACTGTCCAGTCATGGCAGAGGGTGTGTCTGCACTGTCCCTAGAGGTGTGGTGACAGCACTGAAACTGTTTTGGTGTCTCTCAGGAGGGGATTTTGTTGTCTAAACACAGGTGTTAGCTGGTATTTGAGATGTCCAATGGTACTACTCCTTGATTTTAGGAGTGAGGAATGGGTGGGAAGCTGGTTGCTATTGTAAACCAGGTTTTGTAGCTGTGGGCAGCAGGGAGTGGAGGGAGCCTGGAAGTAGGCAATGGTTTCTGGAGCTGACCAACATGGAGCTCCTTTGAACACATCCTGGCTATTTCCTCAAGCAGAAGTGGTTCCCAGACCCTTCAGGTTTCATTTCTGGACACAGACAGCAATGGCAAAGGTTTCAGCTCAGTCAGTGATTCTGACTGGGTTTCAGACCTGTGTAGCAGTGTGCCACTTTTCTTGTGCTCCAGATCCCTCCTGCATAATTTTTGAGATCACTATCTTTCCTTCGGGGATCTTTCATTTCTCAAGTAATATTATGGCTGTTGAGGTAAGAGCATATTTCCTTCCACATGAGAAGCAGTACCTTTTGAATATGAATCATCATTAAACTGCCATCAGTGAAACTGAGATACTTTGATAGCATCCTTGTTTTATTTTTTTGCATTAAACTTAAGCTTCATGTTAGCTAAGGTGTTTTAAAGGCCCTCACAAGGTAACCACCACATTAATGAGAAAAGTCTGCAAAATAGTCAGCATTTTGCATTGTGCTGGCAAGGCTATTCACTAGAAAAGCTGTGGTTGCTTAGTTGCTGTGGGAGAGGAGAAATGAGGAGAGAGGATGAGAGAGGAGTCCATGGCCTTATGAGGGACAGCAGGACACAAGTAAAGTGGGAAACTGTAAGAAAGTACACATCCCTTAAGGCACAGAAAGTTGGACTCAGAGGGGATTACAGGCAGTTCTGTGGGGATCAGAAGGAGGAATATATGACAGGAGAGAGATGTTAGGGGAAGGCTGGAATTAGCTGGGATGAGGGCCTGGAAGTAGGCTGTGAGTGATGCAGCTGCCTATTCGTCTAGTACAGAACAAGCGTAAAATAGCACTTCTGCACACTGAGAATTGGGTAATGAAAAGTGATGGATCCTCTGGTAGCAGACCAGGGACTTGCTTATTTATGTGTCTGTTTCCCTTTGGGCTTGAACTGGAGATGGTTAAGCGCACAAATCAGGAGGAGGTGAACATTTATTTTCAGTGTGATAATAAATAAATTAGAAGGCAAGTAGAAAACACAAAGGTTTAGAAATTCTCAGAGTGTAAGCCAGCCTCATGACTGTGAAGAGAAGGGTCTGAGTCATTAGGTTCAGACACTTGGGGCTTGGCAGAGCTGCTTTCACAGATCTCAGCAGGCTCGGGTGGTACAGCGAGAGCATCCGGAAACACAGGGTAGCTTGACTGAAGAAGGAAGTGCACACCTCAGGTCATTTGAATTAAATATTCCCAGAAAATCATCATTTTATAGTATTATCTAACTACTCTTTGGCTACCCCATACCTTCTTGCTAAAAGGTAGGTATTACTGTATCCCACAGCTGTAGGAGAGGAGAGAAGATCCAGCAGGCAGGAATTGTGCAGCAAGATTGATTTATTTAATTATTTTACAAACTCTTTTATAGACTTTTTTTCTTCATAGTCTATTTGGACAAAGGATCAGCCAGCCCTGGGTTGATTGGCTAGAAATCCTAAACATCCATTGTCAAAGTTTTTTTTCTACTGTACCATAAACATAGTTCTACAAGGTCGCAGGTGTTCATCGTTTATAGAACTTCTGCTAATCTCTTTGTGAGAGAGGAAAGTATCCCACGGGTTAGAAAGAAGCAAGAAAATTCTTGCTAGCAGCAATATTTTATCCACAGGTAGGTCCATGGAAGAGATCTGGTCTGGTTTAAAAAGAGGATGGTTAGGTCTCCTTGTTTGTAGCAGAGGACTTGGAAACCAAGCTCGGCCACATCTTAGGGTTCCTAAACCTGATGGGAGTAATTGACGTTACTATTTTTCAAAGCAATTTGCTATGTTAATTCAGTCTCCAAATTTTGGAGCTCCAAAATTGGTTTTGAATATTTGGAATTTGCTTTAATCCTTTTTACTCATAAGAAGAATGCCTCCTCCATTTAGGAAATGGCCCCTGCTATCACAGGAGCTGTACGCTGGAGTTTGTAGAAATGCTCTGAACCGGGAGATTACCTTCCTAACAGAGTAAGTAGAGAGGAGTGAGATGAGATTTAAAGAGCACGAGTAGATCAGCTGTAAGGCAGCTCTAAATGTTTTGTTAGTCTCAGGGTTTATAGGCAGGGTGCCATGTCCCCTGCGTCTGTCCAGCCTTGTCATCTCCAGCCTGACATATTGGAGGTTATGTGCATGTACATATTAATCTGTGCAGGCTTGGTGCCTGAGGGAACAGGGTGTGTGTGTGTGTGTTTGTTTTTAATTAAAGGTGGCATCTCTGCTTTTTGGGTAGGTGAAGAACGGACTAAAAAGAATTGATTAAATGGAAAGAAAAAAGAGTAAAGGATGTTGACATTTGAGGCAAGTACATCTAAAGACTCAGCAGGTGAGGAGAAGGGTGAATAATGGGGGCCAAAGAGTTCACTGTACAGTAGAGACCTTAATCAGAATGTGTAAAGGTCCCTGCTTTGCTAAATCAGCAGCTGCTCTTGGCTGGGAAAACTCCCTGGCACTTCTCTGTAGTTTTTCCCCCAATACCACGCTCTGGTGTGTAGGGGTAACTCCTTGGTCCCCAGGCAGTGTGTGGAGGTCTTCCTGCTGTGTATGTGGCTGTGCATATGCCTATCATATGGAGTAGTTTGGGAGAGAGAATTAGAAAACTTTGCTCCAGTTTTTAAGATAAGCCACATAGGTGCATAATCTCATAGGCTGCGTAGTGTCATTTGGGATGAGCAAGCATGCTTTAAGGCAGTCTTATTTTACTCCTGCTTTGGTATCATGGGCCTGGTTGGCCACTTCTAGCACTGATCCCACCACCTGGAACATCTGGCTGCTCCTCTGTGCATTTTCCCCAGTGGTACAATGGAGAGGGAATGGAGAGGGGAAATAGCATGTAAATCCTATAGAGGTAACACAGAAGTCTCTGCCTTGATCCTGCACCATGTGATCCATGCTCTGAAACAGCTGGGAAGGGGAAGAGGAGCATTTCCAGCTCTTTATTGTCTTTTTCCCTTCAGTATAGAAACCCCCATTTGGCTACAGTATGAATCTTATTTTCACAATTAAAGATTGCCACACGTTAATACTGTGATTAACACATAACTAAACATTGACTGTCCTGGGCTGGTCTAGTTCTTTATTTTCTAGATGTTGGAGAAAGTAATAATGAGTTTTCCAAAGTCATGACATACAGATAAGCAGTAGTGTTGTCTTGTATCTTGGCAGCCAGAAGATGGATATGGAAGAGGCAAAGAAGTATATCAGTGCTACATTTGGGAGGGGTAACAACAGGACACAGTCTTGGACTAAACTTCAGTTTTGGTTCTTTTGAATGGCTTTAAGGATTGAAAGATGTGGACTTTAGTATGAAACAGGTGTCTGCCCCAGTGTACTTGATAAGGCATGCACAATGAAATATTAAACTGAAATAGATGTAATCATGAATTCACAGCTACAAAAGCGAATGTTACTGTTCACAGGTGGTGCTGGCCACAAGTGTGCACCTTTAGAAGCAGCAGCCCACCCCCCCCCCAAAAAAAAAATTGCTGCTCCTGAATGTCAGATATTCATTAGACTAAAAAAAAAAAAGGAGAAGATGGGGGAGAGGCAGAGAAACACTTGTAAGTAAGTTGATCTGTTGGGGAAGAAGGTTGAGGAACCTGGGACACTTTGGGGTTGTATTAAAGAAAGGAGGAAAGAGATGGGTATTTCAAATGTATAATATGTTGTAACTTGGGGCTGACTATTTTGTATTTCTTCCCAAAATTACAGAATAAACACTTAGGTAGAAACAAAATTTGACATCAGCTACCTGGTTTCTCAGTGATATCTTGCTCCTGTACCAACATGTGTCTACTAATTTTGAATTTGTAATTTCAAGAAGTCAGGATATGGTAGTGATGCTATGACCACTCATGTATCTTGGAATCAGAGAATTATAGAAATATAAAGATGTCTTGGGTTGGAAGGCACCTTAAAGACCATCAATTTCCAACTCCCCTGCCATGGGCAGGAACATCTTCCACTGGACCAAGCTGCTCAAAGCCTCATTCAACATGGCCATGAGTACTTCCAGGGATGGGGCATTCAAAACGTCTCTGGGCAACCTGTTCCAGTGCCTCACCACCCTCAAAGCAAAGAATTTCTTACTAATACCTCATCTAAACCTGTCCTCTTTCAGTTAGAAGCCATTCCCCCTTGTCCTGTCACTACATGCTGTTACGAAAAGTCCCTCTCCAGTTTTCTTGTAGGCTCCCTTTAGGTACTGGAAGGCTGCAATTAGATCACCACAAAGCCTCTCTTTTCCAGGTTGAGCAGTCCCAATTCTTCCAGCCTTTCCTCACAGGAGGTGCTCCATCCCTCTAACCATCTTGGTGGCCCTTCTCTAGACCTGCTCCCACAGGTCCTTCCTGTGCTGGGGACCCCAGAGCTGGATGCAGCAGTGCAGGTGGGGTCTCACCAGAGCAGAGGAGAGGGGCAGAATCCCCTCCCTGGCCCTGCTGGCCACGCTGCTTTGGATGCAGCCCAGGATACAATTGGCTTTTTGGGCTGCAAGCACACATTGCTGGGTCAGGTCCAGCTTCTCCTCCACCAGCACCCCCAAGTCCTCCTCAGCAGATGTGCCCTAGATCTGTTCATCCCCCAGGCTGGATTGACACCAGGGATTGCCCCGACCCAGGTGCAGCACCTTGCACTTGGTCTTGTTGAACCACATGAGATTCCCACAGGCCCAATTCTCGAGCTTGTCCAGGTCCCTCTGGATGCCATCCCATCCTTCAGGTGTGTCAACCACACCGTTCAGCTTGGTGTCATCTGCAAATGTGCTGAGGGTGCACTCAATCCCTTTGTTTCTGTCATTAATGAAGACATTAAATAACACTGGTCCCAATATGGACCCCTGAGGAACATCACTTGTCACCTATGTCTATTGGGATGGTCATCTGTTTCAAGAGCAGGGTGATTGATGATCCTAATCTTCTGAAAACAATTTTTTTCTTTCATTTAACTAATGTGAAATATCTGAAAGGTAGCAGCCCTTGATATTGAATTGTCTAACTGCAATTAGTAGGCAACAACTGGATTGTGTGCTGGGATCCAGCACTTCTGAAGGGGTCACTTTAAGACAATTTAATGATTTATTTCCCATGTCTTCAGTACTTTTGGTTGAACTTAGAGGGTAGGGATTTGCCAGAAGTGCTAACTGTGATGAGCTTTTGCTAATTCGGCTGCTTGTTTGCCAGAAATTATAATCAGAGTATCTGATTTTTTTGCAGAGGTGCGCTGTGCTGCAGTGATGCTGGGTATAACTGTAGCTGAAAGACTTCTAGCAATTCTATAACAAGTGTCAGGAGCAATTACCAATCATTGTCATCCAGAAAATTTGTCATTGTTCTGGTAGTGCTACTCTGAAATTCTTACTTCTTGATTTCACTTTAAGAAAGAATCAATCTGGATGTTAAATTATTGGACAGAGACTTGAGATACAATTAACCTTTGTGTGCTGCCACTCTGGAGAAGCTGGAGTCTGCCTGTACCTCAGGTCTGCTTTTGTTAAATTGAGATAATGCTTTTCTCTTCCTTTCAGTTGTCTGTCTTCTTTCTTCAGATCGTTTCTTTTCTCAATGTCACTCCTTTCCTGTGTGTTTGGATAATCTCTAGGTTTTGGTCCCAAGAATCCATGGTCTCAGTGGAGGTAGCAGTCCAGATAGAACCCCAAACACAGTTTGTATTCTGGTACGGAGGGTGAAGTCAGACCCAGCGCAGACATCAACGAAGCTGGTTATTTGGATTTTTTATTATTACTGCTCTGCCTTGCAGCACTGAGCCCTGAAGAGTGAAGCCTTAGGCTTTGTTCAAGGTGATAATTTTTTCAGGATCAGATATGAATACACATAATTGTGGCAAAGAAAGATATAAATCTATTGCATATGATACATGGTACTAGGAATTGCTATTTTACAATGGTAGTTTAACGGCAAGTTCAACGCTTTGAGCTCATGAGAAAGGTTCAAGTTCGTTGCTTTTAAACTCAGACATTTGATGTAGTTAACTCAGTTACCTAATTCAGTTAGGTAACACATCTTCCACATAGGCATAATTTTTTCATTTATCAAAATGTATTGCTGAGAATATCCTTGAATCTCTCCACTTGCATTTCTGTCCAAAGTCAGCCATGCAGCTCAGTGATGTACCCAAAGAGGCAAAGATGTACCCAAAGAGGTGTGGATTTGATAGGTGAGTTCCCTGCAGGTTGTGAAATTATTTGAGACTGCATACACATGTGAAACAGCTAGTGACCAGCATTTCTTCTTGTGTTGAAAGTTCATGCTTTGGTGTTTCATGGCAGGGAATATTGTTTACTGTGTGAGCAGGGAGCATGTTTAACAAAACTCTATTTGCATTAAAATGCCCTCCACAAGATTATAGGGATTGGAAAAGGCCTTTAAGATTGAGTTCAATTTATCCCAACACTGACAAGTCTGCCACTAAACCATGTCCCTAAGTTCCACATCTATCACACATCTGTTCAATACCTGTAGGGATGGTGACTCCACTACTTCCCTGGGAAGTCTGGCCCAATGCTTGACAACCCCTTCCATGAAGAAATTGTTCCTATATGCAATCTAAACTTCCCCCAGCACATCTTGAGGCCACTTCTTCTCCTATTGCTTGTTATCCAGAAGAAGAGGCTGACCCCCACCTCAGCTACAACCTCCTTTTGGGCACTTGTAGAGCTAAAAGGTCTCCTGTGAGCCTCCTTTTCTCCAGGCTACACAACCCCAGCTCCCTTGGCTGCTCTCATAGGACTTGTGCTCCAGACCCTTCCCCAGGTCTGTTGCCCTTCTCTTGACATTCTCCAGCACTTCAATGTCCTTCTTTCAGTAAGGGGAGAAACAGGACACAGGATTCAAGGTGCAGCCTCACCAGTGCCAAGTACAAGGGACAATCACTGCTAATCCATGTATTGCTCTTTGGCCATCTTTGAATTGTTTAAACAGTGCAGATTTGCACTGTTTATTTCTCTAAAGGTAAGTTTTTATTTCTTCCATAATTGTGCAGACTTGGTACTGTATGCAATGATATTTTATTTTCCTCTGGTTCTTATTTTTAATGTCACTCAAGGCCTTATTGTAAGAAGTGGAAATATCTGCTGATTTTTTGAATGGAAATCCCTACTGCACTGGTGGAATGATCCTGAGTTTGCCTTTTGGGGTTCTGCCTTCAAAAAAATGCCATCTAAAATGCAGTTTTCCATGCTGGTCAAGGTGGCCATGTAGTTCTTCTGAAAAAGGAGTCATTTGTTCAGTTCCTCTCTAAGCACATGTTTGTTTGGTTGGGGTTTTTTTTGGATATAATTGAATTTTTAAGTCATCAAAAAATGTTGAAGGGAGATATTACAAACCTTTTTTTGCAGACTTTTGCAGTCTTTTGTGGACTTTTATATAAACAAATTTAATCAATGTAGAGAAAAGAGGTGATTTTAATACTTTTTTCTAGCTACATAGGATCTGCAGATAACACTATGATTAAATGCTTCTCCAGCTTTAACAAAAGAGATTTAAAAAATTCTCTTGACATCTTCTGCTAATTTTCCCTATTGTTTTAGTTCACTGAAAGTGTAAAACCAAGGCCACACTTCTTCATGAGACATTTAATATGAAGATCTTTTTTTGTCTGCTTATAAAGGAAAACTAAAATAGTTCTTCAAAGGGATCTTCTGATTTTTTAACATTCTTTTTCTGTGGGCCTTGCTTCTTAGTGCAAAGCTGTACTAAAATCATACTCTTGCTAATGTAGAATTCAAATTATATTATAATGAATATTTTCACTACTTTCTAGACCTTATTCTGCCCTTAATTAAACACCATAAACCTTGGTTTAGTGTATAATGAAGTGCATACTCCAAAAGACAATTTTCTTTTCAAGTACAGCTGTTTCAGTTTTTTATGCCCTGAAGTACAGGAAGCTACTGAAAAATTAGTGGCTTTTTTAGAAGCCATAGGCCCTAATGAGTGATATACTTTCAGCAGTTTAACAAATGGCTCAGAAGTTTAACAAGTGGTGCCTGCAAAAATTCCCTTCTCGTAGCCAGTGATAATCTTTGTATACGAGATGCATGTTCTGCACATATCAAGGGATTTTCGTCATTTTTCTATTTAACCTCACCTCAGCACAGAGGGCATGCTGTGGATTAACAAATATACACTGAGTTGCACTCAGCTAAGGGAATGTATCTATATATATGTTCTTATACTGATGTTATTTTGGTGATAATAGCAACTTGTGACTAAGTGTCTCATTTTAAAGGTTAAAACCCATGAATTCCTCAGAGCTCCTGTAAGGAGCCATGGAACTGTGTCAGCTTTTTGAAGGGATTACTTAGCAATGTCCAGAGAACTTAATGTCCAGAAGAACAGAAAAATGCATAAAAAAGTAATAGAAGTGTTAGGCAAAATATTTAATCTGTGAAAAAGATACCAGTTTGTGACTCTGGCAATGAACTTTTAAAGGACCCAGTGAGTTCTTGTTGCCTTTAGTCCATCTTTTTTGCATCTATTGGCAATTTATGCCACTCACATTTTCCTTTTCCTGCTTGTTTTATTCTGCAGTGAAAATGAGGCATTTGGTATAAATTGATAGCTTAGTAAGTGCAGAGATTTAATTAGAAATATAATATCTAAAACATTAAATAATCCCAGAAGTTGTTATTTTTGTTTTTTAAAGCACAGTATGGCGATAGAGCAGAATCTTAGGAGTATAATTACTGATCTCTTTGTTTTGAATGGTCTATGGTGGTATGTGTGTAAGTGTGTTTAGAGGTCCAAGTTTGTCTTCTAAAATACATTTTGTAGCAGCTAGCACATGGGGTTCCCTGCAGTGAGTAAGATAGCATAGGTGGGTGTTTTGGTGTATTGGAAATTTGTACGAGGAGCAGGAAAATTGGATTTTGCAATCACTTGTTCCATTACTGTTTGCATACATTTTTACAGGCGTAAGAAGCAGAGATAAGAGTGAATGCTGTAGTAGTGAGGGAATGAAGAATGTTATGGAAATGGGAACAGTTCGGGCCTTTTAGTAGCCTCTGTCCAGATTTTTTTTTCATACATTGCTCTATTTTAAGATGAAGATTTATATAAAAATACAACATGTTAAGAAGTGCTACATGAGGTCTTTTGAAAGTCCTTCACAATTTGTTCAGTATTTCAGTGTGCTGTTTGTTCAGCAATTCCTCCTGATTTTTAATTTGCCACCAAATTTTCCTTTAGGCTCGCATGGAAAATATGCATAGGAGTGTTTGTTTTCTATAAACCCAGAAGGCACAGTGAGAAGGATACTCACTATTGCTGGTTTCAAGTGAACGTGTTTGAGGTGGAGGCTTGCTTCATTAATACATCTTGGTAACCCAAGGCTGAGGGAACAGAGGGACGGGGAAACCTCTAAGTATTGTTTAAATGCCTTAGAAAGCATTTTTCTGAATGTATGTGTGTATGTGTAATATATCATATATAAAATATGCATATGCATGACTCTCTAGCTAGCATCCTTGTATTATCAGTGGTTTCTGGCACAGATATAAGCCATGCTGCATTCCTGCTTGCCATCTGTCATCTAACCCCATCTTTCATCACACGATTTTTCTGCACCCTTGTTCTTTCCCATTTGCTTCTCTCCACATCCAGCTTCATATCCTCTCTTCTCCACAGCCTCAGCACTCTTGTCCTGATAATTCCTGCTTTTGTTTGTGTAGTCCCAGCTCCTCAAAGAACAATCCATTAGAGACTGAGAAAGCTGTTGTTCTTGAGACTCCCATCCTTCCTCCAGTTACACCACACCTTTGGCTGAGGCAAGCAGCTGTGTGTGTAACACCATACACATTTTAAGCAGCACACATCCTTCTGTTTTAACTGTAAAAGGAACAGCTGTGTCTTTGTATTTCCAAAAAAAACCCCTTTCCAAACATGCTAAAAAGTATTTTGTTTCTAGTGAAACAAATAAGGAATTTGTAGGTCAATCTTTAATGAAGATGAAAGAACCAAACCACTTAGAAATAGCTTTGAAAAGTCGTGTCAGAATAACGTGAGAGTTACTTGGATCCGATCTTTATGTTTGGCCAAGCTGTGATCAGAACAGGACCCAAAACGTGGGTTTTTTCTGGGGAATGTATATTAGTGTAGACTGTGACTGATAGCAGACTCATGAACTTTTTAGTGCTGGGTATTGTCAGGTAAAGCTCAATAGCTCCAGATTCTCTCAATCCCTTTATAGTCCTTGTTACAAAAGAGAGGTTGGATATATCTGAGTATTCCCATTTTCTAGGATGGTCTGAGCTTTTTAAAATCTGCCCTTATAACTTTGAAGGGGGACTGTTGGGTTTTTTTTTATTCCTGAATTTTGCACAAAATGAATGCAGGAGGCCTATTACTAATGTATTTTTAATAATTTAGTGGAATTAGTCCCAGCAATGTCTGATAGAAGAAAACTGAGAAAGGAAGTAGGTGAAGAGTGCCCTGATACACAGCTCTAGAAATATTCTTGTATATTTATGTAGGCCTTACATGCAGTGGTCAGTTAGACATGATCTGGGAAGGAAGGATGTCTTTGAAATCTCCAGGTGCACAGTCCTAGACAGGGCATCAGAAGTGACTGCATTCACTTCCCATACAAACCTCCAAAGGAATATAGTTAGGATAAAGAGAGTTGTATCTATCAAGATGCTAATTGCACTGAAGAGACTTACTGATGTGCTACTGTGACCCCCTATGCTATTGCTCCAGCAGCCAGGATAGCTGTTGGAGTTCTAGGGAGGACTAAACACTTAGAAAAATATATGCATAGGTGCAAATAAGCTAGTTAAAAGTTACAGAGAAAATCAAATTTGTTTTGAAGAGTGTATTTTTTATCTTCCTAACAAAACCCTTTCTTTTTACTTTTTAAGTGATGGCTGTTTTATGTTAAGGTGGAATGAGAACCTTGGTGACGATGGTCAGAGAAGGATGTACTGCTTCTCCAAACCTAGTTAGTCAGTATAACAGTAGGGAATGCTTATTTACAGTAAGATGCAAGAAATAGGGAGTAACCACTGCAAAGGTATTACATGAGGAAAGAATTTGAGGAGGCAGATTTAGAGGGGGAATTTGTCTCTGGTGGTGCATTTGATGAGTGCCTCGCTTACAAATTAGAAACAGGAATGTCCCTATGTTCCCTGCGTACAGGCAAGCCACTGGAAAAATTTAGGCAAGGAAGTTTTCTGTATTTGTTTCTGTTTTCTGCATTTGTTTAATATTTGGTTCATCAGGACCTACTTCTCTTTGCCTATGAGGGAAGCTGTTTTCTTCAGAAGTGAAGATGTTGAAAACAATTACTTCAGCCATCTCTTCAATACCTGTATGCTGTGGTCTGCATTTAGTGCCATATTGCCCCATCCATAACTGCTTAGAAATAGTTTCTTAGTCACTGCGTATTCAACCAACCATTCAATACCATGCAGTGCTACAGGCTGGGGCAGAGTGGCTGAAAAGCAACCCAAGAAAAGGACCTGGGGGTGCTGGTCGACAGCAGCTGAACATGAGCCAGTGTGTGCCCAGGTGGCCAGGAAGGCCAATGGCATCCTGCTGTATCAGCAATAGTGTGGCCAGCAGGATCAGGGCAGTGATTGTCGTCCTGTACTTGGCACTGGTGAGGCTGCACCTCTAATCCTGTGTTTAGTACTGGGTCCTTCAGTTCAGGAAGGACATTGAGGTTTGGGAGTGAGTCCAGAGAAGGGCAGTGGAGCTGGTGAAGGGTCTGGAGCCCAAGTCCTATGAAGAGCAGGTGGGGGAGCTGGGAGTGTTTATGCTGGAATAAAGGAAGCTCAAGGGAGACCTTATCATTCTCTACAACTGCCTGAAAGGGGGTGTCACCAGCTGAATGTCGGCCTCTTCTTCTGGGTAACAAGCAATAGGAGAAGAAGAAGTGGTCTCAAGATGTGCCAGGAGAGGTTTAGATTGGATATAAGAAACAATTTCTTCACAGACAGGGTTTTCAAACACTGGAACAGGCTGCCCAGGGAGGTGAAGTGGTGGAATCATCATCCCTAGAGGTATTGAACAGATGTGTGATAGATGTGGGACTGAGGGACATGGTTTAGTGGTGGACTTGGCAAGTGCTGAGTGTGCTGGTTTTGGCTGGGACAGGTTAATGGTTGGCCTTGAGGATCTTAAAGACCTTTTTCAATCTAAAATGACTCAATGATTCTATGATTCTAAGAGAAGTGTCTCAAAGCTTTTTACTAAAACGTTCCAAAGAAATCCACTCAAACATAGTGAGTGGTCAACTGTATTACTTTAACTTATAAGAATTCACAAGTGGCTAAAAATACATACAATTAAATGTCAGTTATTTTCAAATTAAGGTGTTTCTGAGTTTTATCTTAAATTAAAATATTGCTGTGCTACAGCTAAATTTTTTATGATTTAGGAATGGATTGCAGACAGAGCAGAAGGGCTGAACTTTTCTTTAGGATGTACTTATTAACTTACATTATATTGAGACCCTCAAGTCTCCCACTTTAATGAAAATCCATGGAGACTGGAATTACTCAAAACATCCTGGAATGTGGTGTCATGGAAGGGAAGAAAGACAGTATATTAATAAGAGATGATATTTGTTTAGGCTTTTTAAAAGGATATTCTGTTGAATTTCATTTTTTAACTGTATTTTCTGTCTCTGGAAAATCTAATCCTGAATAAACAGTGGAAGTTTACCTTGTGATATATCATGACAAATTTGAAAAGTGCTGTGTGTTAAGTGTGATACTCTCTATAGAGACTCATGGTGATATCCTTTCCCCACTGAAGTCGGTAGGTACTCTCCCCACTGCTTTCAGTGCAGTTGTGGTGTTTCTGAAAGAGAGCTGAAATGCTGAATGTATTGAATGCCTCTGCTGATACTGACGTGGTAATACGGTATCTGCTGGTATCTACCCCTCTGCTGTGGCTTTGATGCAGCCACCAGCATGCTGGATTGCAGGAGTCTGCTGTAATTTGCAAACACACAGGGATGTCTGTTCTTTCCTTGCCTTCGTTTTTTCAAGAACTCAGTGCCAGTGCTCACTCACCAGGCCAGATACTTGTGAAATCAGATTTCTGTTGGTGCCTGAAAGAAAACTGAACCCTTCTGAATGTTTGCCCTACTGTGTTATGTAGTGCATGTAGACTAAAAAGGGTAAGACACACCCTCTAGTTAGTACTGCTGTGTGTGTTCTGATTACTATTTTTTGGGATGTAGCCCCAAAGTGAAAAAGAAAAAAAATTGGATATACAGTGACAAAAAATAGTGTATTCTTAAACTGTGCTTAATCAGTAAATTCTCACTCATTTTCCCCTCTGAGGAAAACCCCGCAACCAAAGCCAAAGAACAAAATCCTCAAATCATTCTGTGTATTTAAAATTTTTCATTTGATTAGAGAGTGGATCATAGCAGTCACTAATAAAGTGTATGTCTTAACTAGTGAGCTGTGAAGTGAATTTGGTAATTTCAAATACACTGAGTAAGTTCAGTATTTTTTATATCAGCTGCATCAACTGTGGAAGAGAGTATATCCAAATACTCTGGATCCTGATCGCTAAGGATCTTGCATGAAGAATGTAAATTTGAATCGTAAAACTTGGTTTCAATGCAAATTGTGAGGTGAGGGTCTTGACCACTCCTTGCTAGCAATTTCTTCAGTCTTTCTGTGGTATGTTTAAATGTGTTTTCTATAATGTGTACATATGTCTCTATATCTATATATGTATATATTTGTGTGTGCATCCACCAGTGTATTTGTTGTAAATCAGTTCAGAAATTTCTGTTATGCACAGAAAAGAATTTGCATATAAAAGGGAAGGGAAATAATAAAGCTTTATGTCAGCATTGTACCTGTGCAGTTCTGGACTGTTTCAAACATTGCAATCAACTCTACAGGTGTGACATTGACAGTCAGAAATACAGAGATTTGTCCTCACCTGTCACCATCCTGTGTCTTCTTCAGTGCCACATCTTGAGAATTTCATCTCTTACCAAGGGAGCTCTGTGTTGGAAATGAAATATCAGTAGTTAAAAGTGTGCAAAATTCAGTCCTCTGCCCACAGTTTCCTGTCTACATTCCGTGGAGGAATGCTTCTGTTTGTGACACCATGACTTTTACATTCATGAAGCCCCATAATGTGTCACACAATAGTGGAGACTGCTATTTTGGTTCCCTAGTGGCCAAACAATCCTAAAAAATGTGCTTTGTCTTTCTTATTTATTCATTTCCTTAATTTTCAACTGTATCTTCTTACAGTATATTGAGAAAGGGAAAGGACAAACTTTTTGCAGGAAATGAGAAGGGATACAGTAATCCAAAGATGTGTGTTTGTGGATGAGGGAAGCATAATGGGTGGGTGTGTCTGCCCTTTCCAAAACAGCTTTCTCAAATACGGCCATTTGCAGATACTGTGCTCTCGAGTGCTTTCCCTGTCAAGTGCCATAAGACCTACTCAAGCAGAGCTGTGGAGATGTGGTAATGAGAATGCCTTGCTCGTGCATTTGGTCCCCTTGTGCCTCCTGGTGCACCTTCCAGCCGTGCATGAACCTGTGCCTGCAGATTTGCTCTTTTCAGACTTCCAGACTTTTGTCGTGTATATGACCTTGGATCCCTAAAGGCCTCACAGACACCTTCAGTGAAAGGAAGACATAAACCTGTGCAAGCAGTAACCTCTGAGCAAGGCAGGGGCTCATCTTTAGAAGGCAAAATCTGCCTTCTGAATGCTTTGAGATCTTGGATGAGAGATGCTAAGGAAGTGTGAAGTATTGCAGCCAGGGATCAGATAATGGTTTCTTCATGTTCAGTTTTGTTAATTCTTTTATTTTATGTGTGGTAAATTGCTCCACGTGCCTTCAAGCAATCTCAGCTTAATGCAAGTAAGTAAAAAAGTCAAGTAATGACTTTGACTGACTGAAGAACTAATAAAGTCCAGCCACCACTTCTCATCATCTAGCTTCAGAATGATGAGCCTGTAGGTACCCTTCCCTCCATTCCTCCTTGCACTACAGCTCCCTGAGAATATGGACCCTCTGAGTATAATGACAGGGCTTGTGTTTGCACATCTGAGGGCCACAGCCCAGATAGCAGTAGGAAAAGGTGTTGTGTTGTTTGGTTTTGGTTTATTTGTAATTTCATGAAGGAAAGAATAAATCAGAGGAGGGTTTCTAACCATTTAGTAGGAAGTAAAAAAAGCACTCAAAGTTTTTCATTGTGCTAGGGCTTGAGTGACATTGACCCAATAATTGCAAAACTTGGGAAGGATCTAGAAAAGCTGAATTATTTGACCTTTCCAAGAGAAGATTTCAAGCACTTAGGAATTACATCTGTGTTATTTTCTTCCCAAATATGAGCTTGTTTTATCCAGTAACATACATATCTATGTAATTACACATCTTCCCACTCTGCCACATTCATGTGTTCACACACACAGTTATATCTTTTATACTTAGGTCTGTCATTTGAGTGTGTTAAAGATTCTTTTAATAAACTTATCTCAGTCATTCAGAGCAACAGTTTTGTTTGAACCATAGAATGATCAAATGGTTTAGGTTGGAAGAGACCTTAAAGATCACCTCATTCCAAACCCCCTGATGTAGGCAGGGACACCTTCCACTAGACCAGGTTGCTCAAAGCCCTACCCAACCTGGCCTTGAACACCTCCAGGGATGGGGCATCTCAAACTTCTTTGGGCAACATGTGTCAGTGCCTCACAAACCTCACAGTAAAGAATTTTTCCCAACATCTATCTAATCTAAACCTATTCTCACTTTGAATCCATTCTCTTTTGTCCTGTCACTACACACTTGTAAAAGGTCCCTCTCCAGCTTTCTTGCAGGCTTCCTTTGGGTACTGGAAGGCCAGGCTGAACAGTCCCAATTCTTCCAGCCTTTCCTCATAGGAGAGGTGCTTCATCCCTCTAATTTACTTTGTGGCCCTCCTCTAGACCTGCTCCCACAGGTCCTTCCTGTGCTGGGGACCCCAGAGCTGGATGCAGCAGTGCAGGTGGGGTCTCACCAGAGCAGGGGAGAGGGGCAGAATCCCCTCCCTGGCCCTGCTGGCCACGCTGCTTTGGATGCAGCCCAGGATACAATTGGCTTTCTGGGCTGCAAGCACACATTGCTGGGTCAGGTCCAGCTTCTCCTCCACCAGCACCCCCAAGTCCTCCTCAGCAGATGTGCCCTAGATCTGTTCATCCCCCAGGCTGGATTGACACCAGGGATTGCCCCGACCCAGGTGCAGCACCTTGCACTTGGTCTTGTTGAACCACATGAGATTCCCACAGGCCCAATTCTCGAGCTTGTCAGGTCCCTCTGGATGCCATCCCATCCTTCAGGTGTGTCAACCACACCGTTCAGCTTGGTGTCATCTGCAAATGTGCTGAGGGTGCACTCAATCCCTTTGTTTCTGTCATTAATGAAGACATTAAATAACGCTGGTCCAGTATGGACTCCTGAGGAACATCACTTGTCACCAGTGTCCGTCGGGATTCAGAGCCATTGACCACAACACTCTGGATATGACCATCCAACCAATTCCTCATCCACCTAACAGTCTGCCCATCGAATCCTGTCTCCAGTTTAGAGAGAAGGATGTGGTGGGGAACCATGTCAAAGGTTTTACAGAAGTCCAGATAAATGACATCTGTGGCCCTTCCCTTGTCCACCGATGCAGTCACTCCATCATAGAAAGCCACTGGGTTGGTCAGGCAGGACTTGTCCTTGGTGAAGCTTTGCTGGCTGTCCCAAATCACCTCCCTGTCCTCCATGTGCCTAAGCACAACTTCTAGGAGAATCTGTTCCATGACCTTCCCAGGCACAGAGGGGAGGCTGACAGGTCAGTAGTTCCCAGGGTCCTTCTTTCAAAAGTGGATACAGTGTTTTTCAGTCACCTGGGACTTCATCTGACTGCTATGACCTTTCAAACATCACAGAGAATGGCTTGGCAACTGCATCAGACAATTCTCTCAGGACTCTGGGATGCTCCAGTTGTGTCCCATAGAGTTATTAGATCATGAACCTGATTTTTACTTAAAGTGGGAAGCACTTTGTTCCCCCAGTCCCCATCTTGCAGTCCACCCCCTCAAGACATTGCCATTGAGTACTAAGGCAAAAAATTTATTGAGCACCGCAGCCTTCTCCTCATCCACTGTTAAGAGTTTTCCAGCATTGTTTATCGGGTGGTACACCTTCCTTGACCTTCATTTTCTGGTTAGCATCCTGTAGAAGGCCTTCCTGTTCTTCTTTCCATCCCTTGCCAACTTCAGTTCCTGCTTCATTTTGGCCTTCCACCCCATCCCCACACAACTGAATTTCACCTCTGTACTCTTCACAGGGTACTTGTTCTTGTTTCCACTGCCTGTGCATTTGCTTATTTCCTTTTACTTTGACCAGCAGTTTGAAACCATCCTGTGGGGGTTTTTTTTTGTCTTTTGTTGTTGTTTTGGTTTTTTTATTGCTGTTGTTTTTGTTGTTTTGTTCTGTTTTTTTTTTTTTTTCTGAGAATATTTTTTTTTTCTTCTTGGTATAGAAGAAAAAGAAGTGCATCCCAGCAGTTCCATCACTGCTTACTGAGAGTTCAGGAGCGGCATTTGTGTAACTCCTAGCGTACTTAATGACTAAAGATTAAAGATACCTGAAATGCAAGCATGGAAGGGCAAAATACAAAAGGAAATCGAATTGTGGCAAACTTGCATAAATATGGCTGTGTGCATCCAAGTCAAAATTGCAAAACTTCCTATATTTTATATTTCATCAGTGATGTATGCTACAACTTAAAGAAAAGGAAAAATTAGTGGGGGGCATTTCTTAATTTAACCAAATTAATTGATTAAATGAGATAGTATGAATACCACCCAAAAGTTTAAATTTTCGTCTCAAGTTTTAAATTTATCCTAGCTGAGATGAAGTATATATATATATAAAAATGTAATACTCCCATGTTTATTCTACCTGTGACTTACCCTGCATTTATACATTAGACCTGTTCTGTACAGTCATTGCTACACATAAGCCAGTGTAAACTTGTTGCTTTTACTTGCTAACCACTTTCTGAGAGTTGTGGTTGTCTTCTTCATTTCTAAGAGAGAGATATGAACATGAGTTGAATGCACACTTTAACAAGAGACAGTGGTGTTAGACCTTGAAGGTCTGCTGCTATCTATATGGTTGACAGCAGGCAAAGCATTTTACACCATGGAATTTGGAGGCATTTCACAGCAACTGAGTTGGATATTTTGATTTGCTGACATATTCTCTCCTTGCCCCTCTGAGATTTGTCTGTGGCTCAGGTCATTACAAACAGTAGCAATACCAAAGCATGTGTGCTTGAGTTAGCTGTGTTCCTGCATGCCCTTGCCAGTGCAGCCTACTGGAAGATGAGATATTCTGATCATGTAGGAATCATGGTGGCAATTTGACAATTTCTGAATATTATTTTTTGACAAATATTACAAGTGTTATAGAAATATTTTCAGGCAATATTAACATTATTGTAACACCAGTATAGAAGCATAAATTACCAGATGAGTCAGAATTATGGCCCTTTTCCTGCTGTGTGTGGGCAGACCCCTGCATCTGTGCTCATTGCAGGTTTGGGACCTAAATGCATTAGATGCGTACTGGAAGAAAATGAGTCTGCAAAGTATTTTAATAGAAGGAATACATTGCTCTTAGTTGTGAAGAATCCTCTAAAAATGGAAATGTTCTTGTGCTTCACTTTAAAAAAGGCAAGTATGTTAATATGGAAATGTCTCTGGAAATTCTTGTGAGATTAATGACAAAACTGAAAAAAATTTGTAAAACAGCTCAAATCAATGTCTTGAAAGAAAAGCAGAGGTGTATTGTCTTATAGAGTTTCCAGACAAGATTTGTGTGCATGGCCTCTAGTGGTGGTCCAGTATTTCTGTAAAGTATATTTGTAGGTAATGTACTAATATCTCACACAGAATGGTAATATCATTAACTTTTTGTGACAGCAGTTTTCTCAAAGTCATGAACTGTAATTTCGTTGTCTGCCTCTTCTAAGGGGAGCACTGAAAATACTCACTAATAGGGATCTCTCATTTGACAACTTTCCTCAAACAGAAGCTTGCAGATTATTGAGGAAGACATCCTGTTGCTTGGGATCCTGATATATGTCTTTGTTTTTAAGTTCTTCAAAGATATCTCTGTGCAGCACTGCTTTATTTGTTTTTTCTTCCTCTGTGAAAATAGTATGTTCCATATCTGTCATCTGGTTTGGCTTTGTATACCGAGAAACAGCAGTAAATATTTCAGAAAAGCAAGTAGTTGTGCTTTTGCTATGAAAAGTGGAATTACAAGAAAAAAGCATCAAAGTCAGAAGGGGCAGAAATGAGGAGAAAGATTTAATTTCTCACAGCTGAGGCTGCTTAAGTGGATGCTGCCTCAACTTCTAGAGTGAGCATGTTCTGCATAGAAGGATTAGAAATTTCTCCTTCTTACTGTAAATAAAAAAATTAATGATTCTCAACTTCCTCTGAAATGCTTCATGCTCCTTCTTTCCTCAGATATAACCTTGTGCTGTTTCTTCCTCTCATCTCTGTGTCTCTGCAAGTGAAGGGAATAGTGGCTTCTCTTTTTCTTCCCCCCTTTGCTGCCGCCTCCAGAGAAGGTTAAAAATCCAGCGTCACTGAGAATTTAGCTTTACCAGTCCTGAGGGTCATCTTGAGACTACAGGTTTCAAGTTAATATTCAGAGCAGTTACAGGAACCCCTGCTTCTTCTTTTGTTTCTATTAATCAATTTAGGAAAATTTGATTAGCTCTGGTTGTTTGTGAGAATACAGATCAACCCTCTTTCTCTTTTCGGATTGCCTGAATCGAGGTTGTCCTCTGAGATGGCAAAACTTTCTGACATGCAGATTACTTTCCCTTGAACCAATTTTCATCTAGTCAATTGAATTACAATTTCATCTAACTCCTTCCCTTCCTGAAAGTGTGATATTCATTGTGAGCTTTTTATTGGTTCTGTAATAACATTGAACTTGAGTATCAGAAAAAAAGTAGTACTTGGAAAATATTTTGATAGTCTCAGAAGTGAAGGTATATTGTCAGATCTTCTAGTGACCACATACAGTCTAAGAGCAACATATATAATTAACTTGGCACAGGTGGGGGGAGGATAGGGAAATTGTCTCTGTTACCTCCCTTCTTTGGTTTTGAAATCTCATGCTCTTGTATGATACGCTTGGGAAATTACAGACTGTGAGTGGGATTCATATGGCAAAATGTAGACATCTACATCTGAGTTAGTCACCCAAGGCTCCCTGTGTGGGGAAAGGAGAGAAACAGGACAGATGAATCACACCCTTGAAGAACCTATTTTTTTTTACCTCTATGCTAAGACGAAATGACTCATTGCCTGAAACTGCCCATTTGTCTAGTGAAGGAGGTTGGGGTAACAACTGGGATGTGATGGCTGCATTCTGCACCCCAAAAACTAGCTGAGATGTACATGGTGCTTTGTGGCTCTGGTGCATTCCTCTGTGCTCACATGTACATGTTTGTCAGATTGCGTGAGTATTCAGTCCCAGGAAAAAACTCACTAATTTTCCACATAGAAATTCCTTGAAAAACTAAGGACAACTTTAGGTTTACATGTGTGAGAACTCAGAAATCAAGAAATGTGTAAACTGAATTAGCATGTTTCTCCCGTATGTACATTTCTCAGTATGCATCAACAAATAATAAAAAACTCTAATAAGTAAATTTTCAAAACTTTGTCAGTACATCAGTTTAGTAGCTGATGATGCCACTGTTTATTTAGTCACCTTTGGAAACTGTGTGCCCTCTGCTCTTAGGGAGACATGCATCTGATGCTTTCCAGATGCTGTAGGGAGCTGTGAGCTCTTAGTGCTACATCTAAGGTAGTCTCTTCTCTCTGTGTGTAAACCACATAATATGTCTTCTTCAAATTATCTTTGTCTTCAATCAGCCTGAGGAGTCTGCAGTAAGTGAATATGTGAAGACCTTGCAATGCTACTTGCAGAAAGGAAATCTGTCTTCTCGTGTTTGCTTTTCAATACATCATCGTCAACAGCACATGGGGTGTGAGCCAGGGTGGTCTCAGAAACAAGTTGTATTCACAGTGGTGTTGGTGCCACTAAAAATTTGTGTGGAGTCCCCTCAGCTGAAAACACTGGTGAGAGATACACAATCCTCCCACAAAGAGGTGAACAGTATTAAAATAGAAATGGCTAATGAAACAAGACAAATAATGATAGCCCAGTAATATAGTATTTATGGTTTCTTTTCAGCTTCTGTTTTGTATGCATAGATGTGCATGGTTGACTGACACAAATAAAACTGAGGAACTTCAATTTGAAAGAGAGAATAAACTTGTTTGGCTTAGATCTGTGATTTGACTATGTCCAGAAAGATGACTTTTGGTAGAAATTGAGCTTTTGCACTCCCTAACTTTAGGCACCTGGCCTGTGGAGCATGATCCAGTAAGCAGATTCCAGCACACACCAATTTCCTATGTAGTCAGCATACATAGATACCCTAAAAGGGGTAACACAACAAAAGGGTCACAGCTCCTTCATCTCTGGTGATCAGAGCTGCAAACTGGGACTTACTCAAGATCCAGACCTTGGAGATATATTCTGGGTAGCTACGTAAATCACAGCTGATTTTCATGCATGAATGAAGCCATGGTGTATAAGAAGCAATGCATCCGTAGTCTTCTCTGTGAAATTTGCAGATCACAGGTCCTAATTCCCAGAAAATCTTTCCCTGCCAAGTCACACTAGGTTTAGAAGGCACATTGCTTTGTTGGTCCTTTTGAAACTGGACAGTTTTGAAGACAGACATGCAAGATTTCAGTCAACAATAAGTAAGATGTGGCCTGACTGTAGCCTGACAGTGACACACAATGATGGACAATCACTGGATTCAACACCCTCCTACTTCCAGGCAAACCCAGCATTGCCTCTACCATCTTCTTTCTACCAAAAAAGAAGAAAGCCCTCAGAAAAGAGCAGTGGCTGTGTTATGGAACCATTATGAAATCTATGTTTGAAATACTCGATGTATCTTCCTGAATCAAGGACAGTGTTCAGTTAAAGCAGTGCCTCCACTGGCTTTTGTTCTGGCTAGATCAGTTCAACACCATGCTGTAGGTTAAATTATTGAAGCTGCGGAGGTAGCTGAGAACCGGCTACAGCACTGAATTTCTCCCAGCTGCTTGTGTTTTGTCAGCACTGATCGTGATTTGTGTTTAAGTCATTTGGTCAGAATCATCACCAGTGAGCAGCAGGCTATTTTTGGCTTCTTCCCTTACCTTTCAGCCAAAGGCAGGTAGATCAGAATGGAAGCCTTACCTGGGAGCTGCCCTGGACAGACGTGTGCTGGCTCACAGAAACAAGTGGCTCAAATCAATGTGTCAACAACTGCCTACAAAGGCAGGGCTGGAGTTCTGCCAGTCCCTGGAAAGATGATGTGCCTCTTCCAGGTGAGAACCACTGTGCTAAACCTCAGACAATCAGTGTGGATGCTGCCCGCTCCTGTCTGTGCTAGTTTGAGGAAAGACTTTTTTATAAGACAATATCTTCCTAGATTACTTCCCATTATTTAGCAGTTCAACTACTTGCTGGTCTTTAAAATCTTTATCTGAAGAGAATATGTATACAGGTGTATACACACACACACAAGTAAATTAAATTTTTTTTTTAAAGATACTTGTCAAATAATCATTCCTGGGTTTAAAATTCCTACTTTTATATATTAGTGGGTCATAATTTGTATTATAACTACTTCAGTATACTGCTTTTATGTGATAAAAAGGCTTTTAGTAGCAGCTCCCCGTATAATTCAGGTATTATGATAGTAGAAAATAATTCCGATAACTGATAAAAATATCTCCTCATGATTTTATATGTGTTTGCACTTCAAAGGACCAGCAATGAGAAGATGATCACACATCTGAATCAGAAGGATAATATTTATATCTAAACTGAGTAACCATGTAATTCTGTTGGTGTTTCCCATACTCTGTCTGTCCTCCTCCACTTGCATGCTATAGCCTGATTCAGATTTTCTGTGCGGTGTTTATTACCTGAGCTGAAAAGCTCAATCTAAATATTTGGTCTGTTCAGTGATGTTGCCAGTGTTCTTCTGGCTGCTATGTACTTGTGGAAGAGTAAAATACATGAGATGGCCATTCTTGGAGCTCTGTAACTTTTGTTTTTGATACTCATAGAATGCTTTTAGAACCTGGTTAAAAATTACACTTTCCAGTATTCAGCTGCAGGGGAGGGCTTGGTATTTTCAGAAGTGTTAGGAGTGATGCTTTTTGTACGCATACATATGTAACGATTCAGATGTCTCCAAAAGGATTCCTCTGTCACAAGACCCCCAGATGCTGGCTAGAAGAGATCAGTTGTCACATCTGGCCTAGTGATTAGATATTATGAATTTCAGCCTGAATTTTTTTTCTAGATAGTGTATATGTATTATTTATTGTTCAGCTCTTCTGCTCTGTGCATTTTACCCTCATGTAGTTAAAGAAGATACGTTCTTGCAAGATTTGTTTGGGTGACCAAATGAGATCCTCAGGTCCGCTTTGCTCAGGCAGGCTTCATTCCCAAGTCATCTTGGTTGCATTTTTGCCCAGCAGAATGTTCCAAGAGGTTTTCCTCTCTCCCTTCTTCCTAAAAATGCAGAAGGAGGTTGGCTAGAGTCATAATATATTCTTAAAATTCAAGAATTGTCAGTGGGTGGCTACCAAGATATGCAACTTACATACAGATTCATCATCTGAGCTAGGCTGATATAATCATTGCAGTTGAGGAGGCTCTCAAAGTGGTAGGGAAGTTCATTACTCTTATCCTTTTTTTCTGGTCATTCCAGTGGTGCCTTTCATTTCTTTCCATTCTAGTTTTATATTCTGCCCTTTTACATTTACCTGATGTATTTTTTTCATTACATTTGTCAAGTCCATAAATCCTTGAATTCTTAAGGACTGATTGAAAGTGTATGTTGCTAATTACCAATTCTCACATGTTATTGGTATGTGAACATAACAAAGTGAGGGGAACCGTCCTGTACCACTTCTATAGCAAAACATCGCAGGCCGCTGTTTCTTGCTTTCTCATTAGTTAATTTCTTGTCTTTATTTAATACACCTTGCATTAATGAGGGATTAGAAGGCCTTTAGGTGAAACTTTCATATGTATAGAATTACCATACATGCAACATATGAATTATTTAAGGTAACAATATATGCAACTTTGTCAAAATGCTTTAACAGGGGATCCGATACAGTTTTGTAGGCCATCCTTGACTGCCTGTTTCTATAATATTATTACAAAAACGTTGATTTAAAGCTGGCTGCATCGTTAGGCTTTCACAGGGTTTTCCACAGCATTTCTCAGTACAGATGAAGTTTTGAGAGAGCTTTTACAGTGGTAGATTTCTCGCATCTCTATCAGTAATGCATTATATTTACCATATTCTGGGACTGTGTTGTTCACAGCCATGCTGTGATGAACGAGAAGACTCGGATGTTTGGTCTCTTTCCTCACTCATTTCCAGGTAATGAACTCATAGCTTGTAATAGATGCTATTAATCTGTAGCTGCCTGACAATACATTTTGTACTACTGAATGTAATCTTATTGTGCTACTCAAGGTCATTTGACTGTGTACAGTTCAGTCTTTCCCTTAATTATCCCAAATTTGTATCACAAGAAAATTTCTTCATCACAATTATGCTTATTCTGGAAATACTATTGAGATAAATGATGAATACAGACAATCCTAATCCCAGTTCTGTGAAACTTGATTAGTCATCCTCCTTTTGACTGGTAGTACCCCTCTGAGATAAATGTTTTCCTGCCTTTTCTTCAGCTTGCTTCAGGTTGCCGAAGAAGCCTTCTTTAGTTTAACCAATGATTTCTCATTTGACTCTGTATCAAATGCTTTACTGAAATTTGTGTCAACTATGTCTCCCTTTATTTAGAAGGAGTGACCTGTATTTTCATAAATTCTTTCTTTTCAATTTTCTTACATTTACCTCCATCTTTGATAGTAATTTCTGTCCAAAGCATATGACTGAGGCCTGGCTAAAGTCACATGTACTGTGTAGATCATAATAAAAAATTGGATGCCCAGGCTACTGAGTGCTTTAATCACCCTTCAGCAAACAGTTGCAAATTTTGTTCTTCCTCATTATACGGCTGTCCCCTGCCGGCCCTGCAGTTATACCTGGAATTTCATGTGCCAACTCTTTTGACACATGGACCAATACTGACTCATGCTTTCCTTCTGCTCTCCCATCTGTTGGTGTCAGTGTGTTGTGGTGTTCCCTGTACTTGGATAATCCGCTGTCAGGGGCTATGCTTTTGTGACTGCACACCTAGAGCAGCCAGGGCATCCACAGCTCTGGCTAAAATGGTATGATCAATAAGATTTGTCAGATTTTGACTTTTTTTGTTTTTTGGCTTCTGTTTGGAGAAGCTTTTGCTTCCTGTAGTAGCTCTTTCTGAAGCTGGTAGAAGTTTGTACTATGTGTTTGGTGTCATCAGTCTTAGGAGAACAATGTATAGAGTTGTGTTCTTTATCCTCTCAAGCACTCATTCTCACTGAGCTCTACAAGAAGAGGAGGGAGATAACCTTTAATATCCAGAAGTTTCATGGTCTTTACCTGAGAAAGGTTGTTCTGGATAAAAGAAAACCCACTGTTCCAGGAGCAGTAAGAAAAGGTTAACAAGTAAATTATTTTGAAGAAGTTTTTTTAGTGTTCTCTGAAACACACACATTCACTGCGCAACAAATGAGACTCAAACAAAATCTGAATGCTTTTGAGAGTGCAGAGTCAGCAAGGTTTGTCCTGTAGTCATACAGAGTCACTACCCAGGAAGTTCCCGTAGTCATTTTGCAAACCTGTACTTGAGAATATGCCAGTCTCTGCCAACTGAGACTGTTTTTTAGCTCTTTGATGCTGAATTCTGTGCAGCCAATAGCACCTCTCTCAGTATAGAAAATCTGGTAAGTGGGAGTTAGGTGTAAGGACAAAATGTGTGTTTACCTAAAATTAGAAGATGCATAGTGTTAAAAAGTTTTGTAATGTGTTAACCTGACTGTACATCTCTATCATCTATGTGTTTGAAAGTCCTGTACCATACTAGTATGTTATTAATCAGTGAGATGAAAAGCACTGGTTTAGAATTTAAATAAGTTAAAGAGGGACATGTCAGAATTAATCATCCTTTACTGATCCTTTAAAGTGTAACTGTCATTTACCTATAATGCAGTTCAGTAACATGCTGGCATTGTACGTTACCTGTTTTTGCTGTTTACCATTAGGTGTTTGAAATATAATGTTAGTGTTTGTTCCCAGCTGAAACATGCCTCTGTTTTTAGCATGGTAGGTTTAATTTTCATGTGGTTCACTTCAGCACATAGTCACAGTATCTGTTCAAGATAATTGGTTTTAATGTTTTCTCACAGTCCTTTAGCACTTTCCAATGCTAGAATATCATAGTTGGTCACCAGTAAAAAAATGTGCCTATTATGGACGGTGGCCTTGATTTAAAAAACTGTCATTGAAATAAGATAGTTCTTAGATGAAAGACCTTAGAGGATTTTCAAGGTTTTCACTGTTTGAAAACCTGTTCCTTTTTTAAAGGAAGGCCTATTTGAGTACCTCTATTCCTTAGTAACATTAAAAGAAAGTGTCGTAAATAAGCCTATCCATTTTTTACTTGTAATTCGAACAACAATAAAATCAAAATATTTACTGAAGTAACAAATTATCTGTCATTTTTTCTGCTAATTAGTATGCACTTACTGAGTCTGAAGTATAGCTGGGGAATTCTTAAGTGATAGGGATGCTCCTATTTTATTTACCTTTTGGCATTAAAAACATTATTTTTTTTTCATAAGTAAGGAGGCAAAAATTGATCTGCCTATCTGTTTTGCTTTTGTGTTTACAAAAGCGTACCCCACCCATTAGGCCACTTAAGCCATGCAAGTGAACTTCGGTAGACTCGGTAGACTGACACCTCAGCATCACATGCCTGCTGGCTCTGGCTGTTGTCAGTTACCCTGAGTTTTAGATCTCTGAGTTGTGAAGTGACTTACAGGAGCGAATAATAAAGAATTGGCTCAATCACAATGAATTGCAGCTGCTTCTCTGTTCACTTTTAGGTCTCCTGTTGTTCACTGCGGTGTCCTGTGCAGAGGATGGTGCTGTGTATGAGATGTCTGTAGATGTGGCACATAAGGTCATGGTTAAGTGGTGGACTTGGCAGGGCTGAGTTAATGGTTCAACTCGATGACCTCTTGGAGGTCTTTTCCAGCCCGAATGATTCTATGATCCTGTGAGGCCTTCCTTGCTTTGTAAGAAGCATAAGCAAAGTGCCTCTGGTGAGCTTCGTGGTTGTGATGTTCTGGGTGTGGGTCAAAAGCCTTGAACAAACTGAAAAATTCAGAAGTCTGAAGGGCTTTGAATTTCCTACTGGTAACAACTATTGAACTGGTTGATAAGGGCCAGTTTCAGCACTGACTCCTGTTTGACAAGTGTTAGAAGCTGGTCTGCAGTGAAATTTAACTCTTTGTTTTAATTTGCTGTGCAGAGGCAGAATGTTTTTGACTTGAAAAGAATGAATAAAAAGCCCTACGGCCACCAGGCTATTTATAAATAAGTAACGTAAGTATGTGTTAAAATATAGTAACTTTGTTCTTCAGTGAAACGCCTTTCTATGCCCCCACTTTATTTCAGCCAAATTAAAAAAGAAAACAAGACTCCTAAAAAAGTAAACTTAATGATTTTGTTAGCAACAATAAAAATACATAGTTGGATTGGCATATCTTTTTCTGGCTGCATATTTGATGAAACTTAGGAAATCATGATTCTTTAGAGACTGTCATATGATAGGCTAATGGCTATGAGTTTAAGCCCACTCAGAAGGGTAGTATGTCAGCCCCCGCAGGAGAAAAAGGGGAGTGTGAACTTGGTTTATGTGGTAATGAATAATATTGAATTTAAAATTATTGCTAAATTATATTCTTAAAGCACTTTGATGTGCTCATTTGCAGAATCTGTTTCTACAGAACATTGAGTTATATTAAAAGATTGTGAATGTAATTTATTACCAGTGCAGTTAGTATTGATGGGTTATCTTACAGGTCACTGAACCAAACCATGTAAATTACTTACTTGTTTCTAATCAGTCTAGAAAAAAAATTGATACAGTTTTCAGTAGATTTTTCTCCACTTTTTCTCCACACCTGCAATTGTGTTAAATAGAGCAAAAGAATACTTAAACCTTAAGCATGTGTTACATGACTTTCCTGCTTGCCATGCTGACCAAGCTTCATCTGATTTTGGTGCAACTTTGATCACACATATTGCAGGAAGAGCCTCCCTCAGACTTCATACACTTAGTCTCTTAGTTTTTAACTCCTACTTGAGAATAGTTTGTCTGGAACAGAGACTCTTAATTACAAAAGTGCACACTGCAGAACTGTGTGTAAAATTACTTAAAGAGAGTCACTTGACATTTGGTCAACAAATGCAAAAAAATCCACTAAACCAATCATAGTGTCAAATATCATAGCTTTTTACTAAAACTAGTCTTCTTTAAGGAAATGTTTCAGAGTGATTATTCATGCCTAATTAATCTTGCTAATTGGAAGTGATTTTGATAATACTTTCACATAATAATACTTTAAACCTAGATATCCTATTGTTATAGTGAATTCAATGATATAAACATTAAAACCAAAATACAGATAGACTGTTATAATGGAATTTACCTTGCCCATTTTTTAAGAAAGCAATTGAAAAGTTAAAAGCACGTCAGGAGACTGATAAGATTAATGCACTCAGTTTTGATGTACTGTAGTTATCACAGAAATATTAATGACTTAACTCTAATGAAAGGAAATAAGGTTTTTACCTACCACTGTGTCTGAAATTATTAGGTTTCAGACACAGTGTGACAGTTCTGAAGTAAGCTTTTATGCTGTAATATAATTTGAAATTTAAAATTTAGTTTTACACTGCTATTGCCATCTATTCCATAGGATGTAAAACTTAATATCTTGACTGGTTGAGGTCAAATCGTGTTCTTCTGACATTTTTTTTCAAGTACACAAAATATAACCAGGAAAGAACTTGAACTCGTAATTTAAATTACTTAAATTTTGGTGTGGAGACAGTATTGCCCACAGAATGCTGCCTGTATTCCAAATGCAGAATTTTATGGCTGCTATTAGCTTTTAGGATAACTATTCTTTTAAAGTCAGTATTGGCATCTGTACAGAGCGTAGGGTAGCATTTACAGGTGAAGGAATATCTATGTAGCAGTTTTCCACTTGGAATACTGAAAGTTACATTCTTTCCTATTTCAAAGGCATTTCTTCACTGAGTATCTGCTGAGTACCCTGAGAATTAGAAAAATAGTGAAACATCTTCAATACATTTTCATTGCCATTTAAAACCAAATTAAGTTTTCACTGTGTTGATAAACATTTTCCTTTTGCTTTCCATGCACCTTTACTTACAGGATTCTTTGAGCAGACTACATATTTAAAGAAATGCCTACAAATGTTTGATGCAGATATTTAATATGAATTTATCACAATTGTTTGCACTGCAGCCCTGCCTTACAGATTTATATTCATTCAGTGAGGGAGCAGCAGTATATAATGCATTCTAATCATTCACATAACTCAAATTTAAGATAATTAGTATTTTGAAAGCTTTGTTTGAAGTGAAAATTACTTGCAGATCTTTCAATGTGAATAATTTTCAATAACAAAAGGTCTTAAAAGAGAGTTTTGATATTTTGGTAAGATTTTGTAATGAGCAAAAATAGAGGAATACATTCAAGCCTGTATAGAGAGTTCTTCAGGTGTGTCAATTATAATCTTTGTTTTTTAGCATAAACCAAGTACTAGCTCTTAAATCTTGTCTTACGATTCTTCAGTAGTGATTTGAGTGCTCGGTTAATACTTTTTAGGTATGAGGCCATTTTAAAAGGATCTTTCTGTTATATGAATAAGTCCACATAAATAATAGATCTGCTGTTAAAGCAGAGGCAGAGTTCAGTTACTTCTTCAGCTGTAGGTTGGTATTATATCCAGTTTTAAACCACCCACATTTCCACAGCATCCACCCAGTCATGCGTTAAGTGGCACGATTAACATCTGTTGTGTGTGGTTCATTGTCAGCCTTAGAAAGCTGGGAACGTAGGATAATAATTTATTTTAGTAGAGTTAATTTTAATTGTATTTCTGTATGCCTGAATTAGAAAAGGCAGACCTGAAGATGTGTCCTTGAAGCAGAAGGCAATGATGGTGTATGTACCTAGTGAGACTTAAAGTCCTCGTTTCAGCTGTTCTATGAGAAAGCTGGCTCCTGCCAAGTGGGGTTTTCCTTTTGAAGTGTAAGGTTCCTTGTGATCTCCAGAAAGCTCCATGGTTTAAAATGGTGGGCAGCAATCAATGGTGGTTGTTGTCCACCATTTCCAGCCATGGAGTTTTCTGGAGCTCCTGGACCTTTAAAGACCCCGGAGATGAGGTGTGGGTGAGAGGATGACACAGGTGATGACTGCGTAGCTGCTTCAATAGTTCAGTTTCCTGCCTAAACTTCGATTCTGTACTTAAAAATATCTGATGCTGGTATCTCTAAATTTCAGTTCCAAGTGGTGGGAAATTCACAAGATCAGTTGTTTTTTCTCAAATGTTGCCATCTTGGCCTGAACTCAAATGACAGCAGCTGTTCTCATGAGATTTCAATTTCAGCCAACTGGAAAAACAGCCTTTTCCTTTTCAGATCTAACAAGCTAGTGATGGTGGCAGTGACTTCTCTTCATGATGTTACGAATCCATACATCCCCTCCCACACACCATGTACACATGAAGAGAAAAATGGAGGTGGACTCCAGTGTGCTATGTATTTATTGTTTTTGCTGAATGGAATTGTGCATTTTGTATGTGGAAAACATGGCCCAGTCCTCCAGTGTTCAGCGTTTACATTTAGTATGTGATATATTCACTGAGGATTTATGTGTAAAGATCTGTAAAAGAAAAAACTTTCTTCTAGGGAAGGAATGACTTTCACCTTCAGTCACATGCGATGGCATTGAAATACCAACTCCTCCTGATTGATCTCTGCCAGTGTTCACTTGCCCTTCTTCCTTTCTAGCTTTCAGCAGCATATGGAGCATCAACAGACTCGTGGGCAGCTTGGCTTGACCTGAAAAAATCAGAAAGCAGTACTGGTTTTAAAAATAGGGTGCGGAAGCTAAAGGCAACTAGTGCTTCTGTCTCACAGGAACAGAAGGAGTGGTGGAGGTCAAAGAGGACTTGATGTGTGTGTTGAGAGGATTAGGACCAGTTATGAAGGGAAGAAAACAGGGTTGTACTTCTCCTCCCCTCTCTTAGACATTGGTGTGTTCCTTGAATGTGGCATGGGACTGTGACTTCTACAGTCTCTGATGGAAGGTGGGAAAGGGGCTCCCTTCCCCTGAGGTGCCAGCGCTGTGTCCACAGTCTCCAGCTTTCTAACTGATCGGCTTTCAGTTCCTGGCTGCTCTGCTGGGGTATCTTGTTACCAGGCACCTTTTTCCTCATAACCATCTGGGGTGGGCATCCTGTGATCCCAGTGACTAGCTAGGGATGTGTCCTGAATATGTGTCTTCACTGCCCCAAGACAGAAAGTTATGGTTTGGAATAATGCAGGTTTGGTTCAGTTTAGACTGTAGGAAAGGGGGTAACCACTGAGAATTTACCATACTTGTGAATAACCACTTACATGAGAGTTTGTTTTTCTCAGTCTTTCTCCCATCTGAATCCATAGAACTCCTGATGGTCAGCCTGAGAGCCATTTTGTTCAGGTTCTTCTCATGTTGTTGAAAGGAAAGTCTAAAAATTTCTGTCTAAGAGCTTATTAAATCCAGGGATGTGGAATTCCCAGCCAGATTGATAGGAGGTTAAATTCGTGATTGTGGGCTGAAAAACTGAGTGACATTTGCAACTTGATCTTAGACGTGAAGTGTCAAAGGGAGAGTGTCTTTTCCAGGCTGGTGCAATGCTTACTTTAACCTTGTGGAGCTGAGAAGAGTTAGCTGATCACTGTTACATCTGTAAAAATCAAGCTCTCTGGTGTGTATACAGCAGTCCACTGGCTGTTCAGACACCATAAAAGAAGAAAATCTGGCCCCCAATACTCTTGGTATGTTGTCTTTGCCACATCCAAATCCAAACTGTACTAGTATGTGCTCATTTAGAAACCATCAATGGGATTGAACTTAACAAATATAAGTGCATGCCTGTACCTGAAATCTAGATGCAAGTTTGTAGTCTGAAATTCTCCATAGTTGGCATTGGAGAGGAATGGGTACTTGACAGGGTAGATTAATCTCATCCTAAGGTCCATGTTGACCATGTCTCGGTTCTATGCCAACTACAAAAGTAACCTAGAGTGAGTAACTCAGCTAGTGATACCATTTTTTGGTAGGTGTGTGAAGATAGGCAAGTTGAATCTCACTCCTTGTGTCAGTGAGGCAACATGGAGCTCCTTGCCAGTAGCTATGTGTCAGAGCTAAATCCTCTTTCTCAGGATCAGGAAACTGGAAGCAGTTCCTGGATGCCTGTCCTGTGCATCAGAGAGTTACAGCACAGGGGGATATGTTGCTCCAAAACCTGTGTTAATGAATGCTTAGAGAAAACATAAAAATAACCCTTAGGGGAGCACTCGCATTTGCAGTCAGGACTGTGGATACAGAGCTGGCAGAGATTGCCTGGAGCTGGATGTGATGTTATAAGGAAAAGAAACATGAACTGTCAATAAATGCTCAGGGTAGCCCATGCCTCAAACTAATAGGTCTGGGACTAAGAACTTACAAGATTCTCCAGTATCTTACTGGGTGATCTTGAAAATACTTTTTATTCTTGCTCTAGCTGTTGTTCCCACTAAGTGTAATGTGGACAAGGCCTTGATTGCTTGCAAACCCCTTTGTCTTGGTTTAAGACGATTTACAGGGTGGAGCCTGGGAAACAAGCTACCTCCCCTTTAGTTTTAACAACTATCCTTTCACCAGTAAGGAGACAGGAATGTGAGAAGATGTAAGTGAAAAAGTAACAGTTTACTAAAAACTGAAAGAATAGCAGGCAAAATAACAGTAATAATCACTAGATACAAAGGTGCTGATCCCCATGGATTGGCCGATCAACAAAGAGAAACAAGATATGGAAAGATATGGAATACAATGCAAATTTTTTGGGTTACCCAGGACACCCTTTGCGAGGCCAAATGAGGAAGTTTTGTGCAAGTGCTGAAGGGTTTTCTCCAGACTAGAGAAGTATGGAATTCCAAAAAAGTACTGTAGAGCTGCCATTTAATTTTAGTCAATAGGTCTTAATGTAAGATAGAAATATTATATGAATAGATTCAGGAACTTAACCAAAGCTAAGAAAAAAGGGTACAGGTAGAGTATACCAAATGTAGCTCTAATTGTGCTCGAAATTAGATGACTTAAAGTAGTAGAAAAATAATCCATGTTTTCAATGTGCAGAGGTCAGGAAGCAAGCTTTATCATAAACAGAAAATAGACTCTCTCACCTTTCATAGGAAAAGATGATTTTATAAAAGTAACAGATATCTTCATCCACATAAAACTAAATAAAAGTTTTAATGATAATGATACACAAGTGTTTTCTAATAAAGGTTTTCCTATTAGTGATAAAAAAAAAAGTTCTTTTGGAACTGAATCACTGTTCATGCTAGGCATCTTATCTGACAGACACCAACAAACCTTTGATTATGTGATTTGATGTGATCTTTGATTATAGTGACTATGGTAAGATTTCTTCCATTTGCCATGTATGAATTCTGCTTAAATCACAGAGCTCAAGCTTTTAATTTAAACAGTTTTGCTTTTACATTTTATTATTAGTTTTTTCACTTTTTTAAACCTCCACAAGAACATCATGCTTTCTGTGTTAGTGTCTCAAATGAATTCTCCATGTCTAGGCCATACAGAAATAGTGTTTTACCTTCTCTGTTGCTCTTAACACAGCGTCACAGGATATAAGAATGACCTGTCCAAGTTTTTTTCAGGACACCAAGTTATGTTGCCTTGCCCAGAGATAGAAGGATGTATGTTTACTGTGAGAATCTTTCTAGAGCTTGGGAGTAGAGGATTTGGGTGATTGCAGTCATTCCCAACATGAACTGATGTGAAGCAGCACTGGTGATTTTTTTCATTGAGGGAGACCAGTAGCAGTCACATGATCCACAGTGATGTCTAGAGGCAGAAATGAATACAGTCGGTAGATGCTGAAGTAAACTGCTGCAATGAGGTCTGCAAAAAAGTATGTTGTGTCTGCAGCCCTAGTTGAAGGAGGTGAGTTACCTGAGGCAGTCTTGAGCAGAATGTGAGAAGCAAGGCTCCTTTGTGTCCAGCTGACTTGCACTGTTAATATAAATGGCAATAGCAAGGACACCACTCAAGTGCACCACAGTTGCCTTGAATGCAGTTACATTTTTGACTTTTGAAACATTAAATTGTGAATGGTTTTCAACAAATCAGATGGAACATGCAGAAAAAAATAGTTCAATAGTCCAATAAGAAATTTTGTTACTGTATGCTTTTCTCAAAGCAATTTTATTGTCACATTGATTTTGAGTTCTCTTTAACAACAGTCAAAAGAAGCCAATGGGATTTTTAAAATTCATATAGCACATTTTGCTATTCTAAAATAAATATGCTTTATTTTCAATATAATTATTCAAAGGATTTGTGCCTGATTTATATATTAAAATATTTGGGTTTGCATTTATGTTTTTAAAAACATGTGCTACCTTGTGTGTCCAACCACACGGGTACAGCAATTCAGTTTGCATCAGGCTGCATCATCATGTGACTCCACACATACAATATCTGTTACTCAAGTTTATATTTTTCCTTTCTACCTAGAAAAATGAAATCCAGTACATGTAGCTGAAGTGGTTTAAAACATTACTTCTCAGTAGCTGTTCACTGCCAGCAGAAGGTCACAGTCAGCCGCTGAGCTGCCTTAGTGGGTTGGGTTTGCTGTCATCTACTTCTGTACAAAGTCAGCTGAGTTAGCTTGTGCCTTGGCTGTTGGTGCATGTGGTTGTTCAGTCTCTCATGGAAAACAGCTGTAGGAACTTACAGCTCCTAAACTGTTACAGCTGTTTCCAAATTATTGCCAGCTCTGTAGGGCTCTGGTACAAAGCTGTGTGCAGACCAAGGCTTTTTAAAAAATGTCAAAAGTACCGCAAGCCATCTTAACAACGGTGAGGAGTGTTTTAGAACTATTTTTGCCCTAATTGTACATTGGGAAGAGCGACAGTTCCTTGCAAAACCAGGGCTTCCTAATAATGAATTTATAAGAATAAAACTTGTAAAGTGTGTTTGACAGTATTTAGCAGCTGCAGAATTTCGTCATTTGTTCCGTGATTTCATGCTGTCAAATCTGACAACATGAACTAGTGCCAATCTTTGCTTTGAAAGACAATTTCCTTTTTATAAAAATTCTAATTATTAAAGCTAAATTTGGATTTTGTTAAAAGGAAGTTGTTAGTCTTTTATATTTGTCAAATAGCTTTCAAAAACTAAGTTGGTTCTACCTTTGACAATTAGTCAAAACGGTATTTACTGAAAACCATAAATTATATGTTTTTCCACCTTCTGCTACCAATGGATGAAATTGCTGTCAGTGGCTAGGAAGGCACTGGTATTTTAGATACACATAAATCCTGGTTATCAGTTGCGTAGAAGTCTGGATTTATTAACCATTTTCAGACACGCTTAGTTGGGCACACTTAGACCTCATTTAGCTAAAGACACTATTGAGCACCCACTGCATTTGGAGGACAGGGTATTCAACCTGTGAAGTTAACTTGGATGTTGCCATAATTTGGGTCCTAAAGATATCCAACCCTTTTGTCTTTAAAATGACAGTGCTTTTAACACCCTTCTTGATTGAATTTACAGGTACTATAGCAAAAGTTTGAATTAATGCAGATTAGCAGCTGCCACTGTAACCAATGCTCTGGATGCAGGCTAGCTCAGCTCAGATGCTGCTGGCCTTCTGAACAGTTTTGTGCTTTGTCCAGTTTCTGTCACAACCCAGAAAGCACAGACCAGTTGTTCTACTGCTTGCCTGAAAATAATGCATGTGACAATTCATGGTTTGGGGGCAAGATATACTTTCATTAACTAGCAGCAAGCTAGTCTCCTTACATCTTTCCCTACAATACACCAGACTTCTGGCTGCAGAACTGATGTAAGTGTGCAGTTGGCTGGTAATGAGGGATTTGAGCCCTTTTTCCTCCTTCCCCCACATGAACTTAATGTAGAGACTATAATGAGAGTTACAGTAAGTACATTTCTGACCATGCAGGAAACTTTGGTGCTGGTGTTCTGGGGCTTCTTTACTATGTTTTCATAAGTATAAGCAATAGAGGCAGGACCACTGAAGAAGTACTAAGGAAACATGAATTTTCTGCACCATCTGATGATACAACCATGAAACAATATTCTGAAACAGTATTCCTGAATGAACAGTTGTGAATTTACTGTATTATACTGCTGTAGTTCTAGCCTGATTCTGTGAGAAATAATGAAGCATATACATTAAAAATAAAGAGAAAAATCTTAGCGCAGTGCAAAATATTGTAGAACACGTACAAGGCACCCTAGTGCACACAGACTCATAGAATAGTTAAGGTTGGAAGGAATCTCTGGAGATCGTCTGGACCAGCTCCTGTGCTCAAGCAGGATCAGTTGAAGCAGATTGCTCAGGGCCATGTTCGGTCAAATTTTGAGTATCTCCAAGCATGGAGACTCCACAACCTCTGTAGGAAACCTGTGTTCAATCAGCCTCGATTTTAAAAAGTAAGTTTTTTCTTATGTTTAAGAGGAATTTCCTGTATTTCAGTTTGCGACATTTGGCCCTTGTTCATTCACTGGCTCCCACAGAGAAGAGCCTTGCTCAGTTTTCTGTGTACCCTCCCATCACATATTACACACATTAATGAGATGCCCCTGACACTCTGTTCTCCAGGATGAGCAGTTCCAGCTCTCTCAGCCTCCCCTTGTATGACCCTCACTTGTCTTTGTGATCCTTTGCAGATCCAGCTCCAGTAGGTCCATGTCTCTCTTGTACTGGAAAGCCCAGAACTGGACACAGTACTCCAGGTGTGGCCTCACCAGGTCTGAGTAGAGGGGCAGGATCACCTCCCTTGACCTGCTGGCAGTGCCCCCACCTCATGCAGGTCAGGATGGTGTTGACCTTCTTTGTGAAGCTTATATGCTCTAGTGTTGTGTGGCAAATTTCACTAGAGAGAAATACAATTTTAGGGGAAGTGAGCTAGCTTGAATTAAATTTTTTAAATGGCAAAATATGGCCTCACTGAAGTGAACAATGTGTGCTAGCAAACTACAGGAGAGAAACTGTCAATATGAGAATGAGACAACTGCCTGCAGAGGCTTCAGTGATCAAGGAAAGCAACCTGAAGAGCCACCAGAGTACGGTGTATTTCTTGGGAAATCTCTTGGCCTGGGAATAAGCCTTGGGTTGGCACTGGGCAAGGGGCTAGGATATCTAGTAGGCTACAAAGCTACCAAATAATACCCTGCAGCCTGGGAGAGGGCTCTGTATAAGCTCCATTTTTATGTAATTATCTTCTTAATAGAGTTGGATTTGGTTACATATCTAAAATATCCCTGCTGCTGGCTTTGCATAAAGCCAGTTGTAAGGAATAGTTAGGGATGAGTCTTTGTGTTTTCCTCTTGCTGTGCTTCCAGGTATTTAGTCATGAGAATATGATGAGGAACTGTTTTGATTTTTTTCCCCCACATGCTGGGTGATTAAGGACCTGAGTGCTGAAGACCCACTTCCCCCTTCCTTGAGCATCATTTTCTCTTCCACCCAATTTGCAATATGTTCTTTAGGCTCTGCTGGAGCTCATGAAACATTTATACCTGTGGTTATATGGTACATTTTGTAGCACTTGTACCCTGGTATTACTGTGTGCCTGTAGCCACACAGCATCCTTGTGTCTAAACTGAGGGACATGGATTTGACTGATGGACCACTTGGTGAACAAGGAATTGACTGGATGGACACACTCAAAGGGTTGTAGTCAGTGACTTGATGTCCAGGTGGAGACCAGTGACAAGTGATGCTCCTCAGGGACTGGTGTTGTGCCTGACACTGTTTAACATCTTTGCTGGCAACATGGACATTGGGATCGAGTGCACCCTCAGCAAGTTTGCCAATGACACCAAGCTGTGCAGTGGGGTCAACACGCTGGAGGGAAGGGAAGTCATCCAGAGGGACATGGACATGCAGGCCTGTGTAAACCTCACAAAACTCTACAAGACTTGATGCAAGGTTCTACAGATGAGTCAGAGCAATCCCCAGTACAAGTACAGGCTGGGTGGTGAATGGATTGAGAGCAGCCCTGAAGAGAAGGTCCTGGGGGGTGTTGGTGAATGAGAAGCTCAGCATGGCCCAGCAATGTGCACTCGCAGTCCAGAAGGCCAAGCACATCCTGGGTGGCATCGAAAGAAGCATAGCCAGCAGGGCAAGGGAGTTAGTCTCCCCTTCTGCTTTACTGGGATGAGACTCCACCTGGAGCACTGCATCCAGCTCTGGAACCCTAACATAAGAACGACATGGACCTATTGGAGTGAATCCAGAGGAGGGTCACGAAGATGATCAGAGGGCTGGACCACCTCTCCCATGAAGACAGGCTGAGAGAGTTTGGGTCATTCAGCCTGGACAAGAGACTACTCTGGAGAGACTTTATAGCAGCCTTCCAGTACCTGAAGGGGGCCTACGAGAAAGCTATAGAGGGACTTTTTTATGGGGGCATGTAGTGATAGGGCAAGGGGATGTGGCTTTAAAATGAAAGAGGGTAGGTTTAGATTAGATATTAGGAATAAGTTTTTTATTGTGAGAATGGTGAAGCACTGGCACAGGTTGCCCAGAGAAGTTGTGGATGCCCCATCCCAGGAGGTATTCAAAGCCAGGTTGGATGGGGCCTTGAACAACCTGGTCTTAATGGTAGGTGTCTCTGTCCATGGGAGGGGGTTGGAACTAGTGGTCTTTAATGTCCCTTTGAAACCAAACCATTCTGATTATATGATATCTGCCATGCTGTTTACATGAATTATGGACCTAAATGTTCTGTCTGAAAACATGCATGAAAGCAAGTTATTCTCTGCTTCCTTCCTCCCCCAGCATCATACCTGTCCATGATTATATGTTGTCAGAATTTTATGTCTGGCCCTAGTTAATGCTCTTTCATTTCATGGTGGTCCTATTTCTTGTCTCAGACCTTCAATACTGATTCTGTACTTGGATGTCCATGCTGATTTGCCAAAACCAAAGAAATGAGTATCCATAAACAAAAGTGAACTGGACAGAATGATTGCACTCGTTCCTTGTTTTTCAACATATTGCAGTCTTATTTGGGTTTTAATTTGAAATATAACTGTAAAATTAAAAGGAAGCCTCATAATGTTCATAAAATCTCTCAGAAAAGGAGTCTTTTTAGCTAGCTTAAAGAAACCCATGACACATGAAATGTGTTACCTGTGGGCCCCAGTTTCTCTGTGGCTGCCACTGCTGTGAAGAAACTCTTTCTGATGCAGCGTGTGGCCAAAAATCACTTAAGGCTCCCATGTTCCAGGAGGGTCCCAGTAGTTAAAAAGGTACTTAATTTTCTGATTGTGCTGAAGTTTTCAGTTTAGGAGAATGCTGAAAAACAACTCACAAGTTCATCTGAATGCTCTGCATAGCTGGATTAATTTCCAGGCTGTTTTGTGGATTTTGAAGGAAACTATATCTGAAGGAGGTTTTTGCAGTCCACCTGCTTGATGGGTTGGGATTGCCCAGGGAAGCAGTGCAACAGCAGGAGAGTCTCGGTGGAAGAACCCGTCCATATCAGCCTCTGGAACAGCAGGCTCACTGAGGGTGGAGCAGTTGGAGGTGCTGACTGTGTCTGCTGGACATGTGTGCTAGAGGGGAATTTGTGGCCAAGTTTTGGAGCTGAAGGAGGAGAGGAGCAGACTATATGTATTGTATCAGGGAAGATGGAAAAAGGATTGAGAGTGTCTTCACAGAGACCTTGCAGAGAACCTGAATGTCCTGACTGTGCAAAACAGGGCAGCCAGAGTCTGTGAGCAGTTGTGATGTAAGTGGAGGAACACTGTGTTGAGGAACACTAGAGGCTTATGACTTCTGTCAAAAGTTGTCCTTAAAAGGTTGCTGTCTTATCCTGAAAAGGGAGGTCAGGCAAATTCTCTGTTGAGTGGATAAATGCAAATGTGCCCATCTCCAAAAAATCCCAGAATTTTCACTTGAAGAACTACAAGCCAGTCAGCCTTACTTCAGCCCCTGTGAAAGTCATAGAGTGAGTCCTTTTGGAATATGTTTCTGGGCAAATTGGTGATTGAAACAGTCAGAATGGATTTCTTAAGGTAAATCATTCCTGACCAACTAAGTTGCCTTGCCATGACGAAACGACAATCTTTGTGGATGAGAAAGTACTCTGTCATTGGCCTTGGATTTAACAGAAAGTTCTGTACAGTTTCCCACAATATTCTCATGTGCAAATTGTGGCCTTACTGTCTGGATGGACTAGCAACAAATAGAAACCCGTCTGGATATTTAGGCTCAGAGTGTAGCAGTTAATGGTTTATGCTCTGCCTGGATACCAGTGGAGTGCCACAGGGGTTTCTACCATTTAATATCTTTTTCACTGACCTGAAAAAAGACAACAGAATGCATTTTGGTTTAAGTTTGCAGATGATGCCATACCGGGAGGGCCAGTAGATAGGACTGGATTTTCATCTATAGGGACCCTGATAAACAAAAGTGAGTTGACAGGAATCCTGGGAAATTCAGTGGGGCAAATGCAAACTCCTTCATCTGGGAAACAATGTACCAGTGTGGGGCTGCAAACTGACTGACTGGTGGCAGTTCAGCAGAATACTTCGGCAACCTAGCAGATGGCAAGCTGAATATAAGCCAGCAGTGTACCTTGGTAGCAAAGAAGGCCAACAGCATCCAGCAGCTGGGAAATCAAGAGGATGTATTATCCTGTAGTCAGTACTCACTAAGCATTATCTACAATATTGCATCTTTTAGACCTTTTCCATCTTCCCTGATATGATACATGTAGTTTTGGACCCCACAATACAGGAAAGGTGCTGATGAGCTGCTGTGAGTTCAGCAGAGGACACCAAAATGGTCAGGGATTGATTGGGAGCACTTACCCTCAGAGAGGCTGAGGGACCTGGTCTTGCTTAGCCTGGAGAAGAGGTGGCTTTAGGGGGAACCTGTTAGTGCCCTTCCAGTACCTACAAGGGGTTTGTTCAGAAGATGGACCCAGGCTTTTCCAAGCACTGTGTTGGTTGGAGGATGAGAGTTATTTGGCATAGACTGAAATAAGAGACTCAGAGTGAATATAAAGAAAAGCTTTCTCATCATAAGGGTAGTCAAGCAGTGAGCAGCTGCCCAGAGATTGTGTAGTCTCCATCCTTTGAGGTTTCAAGACTGACTGAGCAACCTGATGTGACGTCAGAGCTGACCCAGCTGTGAGCACTTGGTTGGACTAGATCATCTCCAGAGATCCCTTCCAACCTCAAATGTCCGGTGATCCTGTGTGTGTAGGAGTATGTAAGTACAGATTATGTACAGAATGAGTTTTGTGGAGACCATATATGGAACATGTCTTTACAGAGGCCGCAAAAGTGGTTCACTTCTGACAAGTAATGTATACTTTTTTTAAGAAGGAATATTCAGATTTCCACGAAGAAGAAAAAAAAAAAAAAAAGCCACTGTAACTGCTTTTCTCTGCCTCCCCAGTTCTTTGCAGATCTTATTTTAGCCCAGAACCGGCAAGGTCTGAAATGTTGTCACCGTATTCATGCACACATCCCTTGCTTAGATTCATGTTGAATGCATCTCTGTGAAAGATTTAATAAATGACTTCCATTTACATCATTTATGTAGTGAATAGAGCATGAAAGGCGGAAAAAACAGCTTTCAAAATATCAGTGTAGCTGTTCTATTTGGAGAAAACCCTTCAAATACCTGAATTATTGCATGTCTATTAAAGTGAAGACAGTAAGGGTGATACGTGTATTCTAGGTAAACACCATGCTGGTGTTTGACAGTTTGCAAATAATTTACACAATAAATGTCCCCTACTGTAGTCTAAATGCATCTCTCAGATATTTCCAACTGGGCAGCATAGATGTAATCAAGAATAATTGAAGAGCTGATTTTGTGCTGTGTTAACACAACTGTCTTCCTGAATATGTTAGGATGCCTAACATGTTGGCTTTCTCCATGATCATATTGTTTGAATTGGATGTGAAAGAATGGTTAGTACTGTTTAGTAATAATCTGTCATAAGAATCTTAAATAGCTTAGAAAAAAATTCATAATTATGTCCCTAAGACTGATGGTATTTAGATCTTGCAGTGATAAAGGTTTTTTGGTCTTGCCTCAGAATTACTTTCAGAAAAAGAAGTATGCTCTCAACCTAATCATGTCAGCATCAGAACACCTGCAAAAATAGATCAAAAGAAAAAGTGGAATTACTGAGATTTGCTTGCTATGAATAGCACTAGTGTGAATGTGTTAAGCAATCATGTTCTCTGTACTGAAAATGCAACATACCCAGGGGAACCAATACAAAAGAAAACAAATTTGGGACATATTGACTATTTTAGATAGCAGTTTTGACATTTTTGCAATCCTTTTGTTTGCTCCTTTCTGTGGGGTAGTGAGTGGGGATCATCAGATGTGCCTCAAGCTGGAGGATGACCATGAGAACTGGAAATTGAGTAATTGTTGGGTTTTGTTTTGACAGAAGCAAAAATCGTACTTGATTACTGAAGTCTTAATGACTGATCATCTCCCTTGGGTGCCTGGCCTAGAAACCAGCCAGTGCAAAGTGATCAGCTCTCAAAGCCTGTGCGCAGCAAACATCAAGGAGGGAACATGCTTTGTTTACAGATGGACGTCAGTGTGGTGGGATGGGAAAGGCACCAAGCTTCTATCAGGGTTAGAGAACTTCAAAGGCTGTGTCTATAACTGGTACCTTCCACTTTTCTGATAGCAGTTTTGTGCTAGTTTGTGATAGTGTAATGGTGTAAGTAAGCATGGCCAAAAAAAAGAGGTGATTATCACAAGACTGCCTAAAACTGCTAGAGATTGAAAACCAACTAATTGGGTAAGAATGTGCTTATCGTCAGGCCTCCTTAACTGCTATTCCTTTGTAGCCATTTGATCTTCCTTAAGAAGGGAAACTATTAGTCTGTTCCTTCAGCTCCGTATTTTTGTTTTGCAAAAACGCAAAAATGCTTTAAAAAACACCAGAAAACCCAAACCACAGCAAAATAATTGCTGCTAAGGGTTTGTTTTAATAGTGTTCCTCAGAACACAAAGGAAATGTTAGCTCTGTCCTTCCTTTCATACCAGTTCACGTGTCCTGTGTGTATCAGTATTTGCTGGGAATTGGAGAAGAAGAAACAATGTCCTTTAGAGCACAGAACCTAAGGAGGAGTTCAGTAAAACCTTTTGAAAGATTTTGTGATGATTTAATGAGTCTCAGCTGAAGTTAAGCCCTTGACATGAAGATAAAGGTGTTGAAATACTTCTGTCACTACATACATTACTACTTACATTATTGTCTTCATGCTCAGGTGAGCAGAGCATAAGCAGGAGCTTCATTTAGCCCAGTGGAATTAGAGGAAGTGTATGGAGGATGGGATTTGCAACCCTTGTACTGTTGTTTGGTTATCAACACATTTACATTAAAAATACTTATTAGTGCATTAAGTTACTTTAATTTGCTGCTATTTTAAAGATACTGACAAGATCTCTCTAGGTCCCAAGTCCCTCCCATCCTCCCCCAGCCTTTGCCTGTGATTCATGATCATTATTTAGCAATAATTATGCTGAAACTCCGTGTATAAGTTTCCAGTGTGTTAAATTACATCTTCAAATCTATTCTTGGTAATTGCTAGACATCAGGACATTGAACACTGCATCTTCTGACAACTCTGTGTTTCTGTTCTAGATCCTTTATATTTGTCCTGATTGAATAATGCCCAGTGAAGGCACTGCTGTACCTGTGCCGCTTTCATATTTCTGAGTGTGCTAATTACAACCTGCTCACGTTCATTTGTCTTTGCATGTCCCAAATATGTCCCGTTTTCCCTTCTAGATAATGGGAGGTACAAAGCTCTGTTATTTGCTGTTATAGCTAAACTAAGTCAAATCAAGCAGAAGACAAGCCAAGGGAAGTTCAGAGAAAGCAGGCCTGACAAGTGTTAGTCCCAAAGCCTTGAAAACTCAGTGCAAACCCATGGCTTATTCCTGGCAGTGGCAATACTGGGCTGCAGGGTTGCAAGAACTGAAAGGGCAACTTAAGCAGTAGGCAAGACAGCATAGCTTGCATTCTCTTCTCTCTCTTCTCTCTTCTCTCTTCTCTCTTCTCTCTTCTCTCTTCTCTCTTCCTCTTCGCTCTTCCCTCTTCCCTCTTCCCTCTTCCCTCTTCCCTCTTCCCTCTTCCCTCTTCCCTCTTCCCTCTTCCCTCTTCCCTTCCCTTCCCTTCCCTTCCCTTCCCTTCCCTTCCCTTCCCTTCCCTTCCCTTTTTTTCAATTTTCAGCTATTGCAGAGCCTTTTCAGAGCATGCAGTGAGCGACTTCTTGATTTATACTTGGCCCTAGTAACTAATCTGTAATTAAAATGTTTCTTCTGTGTGGGTTTTTACCCTCTGCTTACAGTCACAAATTTAGATTGATCAGGCTATGATAGTAGCTGTGACAGTTAACGTTTCTTATAGGACATTCTCATTGTAATAAACCAGCAAAATAGTACTGATTTTTTTCATGTATCCATTAAATTAAGAAATTGGTTGTATAGAAGTAACTGCTTTCTGGATAGAAGGTATCTTTTACGTTGAAACCTTACCAAACAGTATTTCAAAACAACTGAAAGATTTTTGTGTTTTGGCTGCAAATAAATCTGTTTGCTGGAAGTAGGTGAGGGCTCTTTAATTCCAATTTTCCTGTTTGTTGCTGAAGCAGTGAAGCATTCAGAAAAAGACAATTTCACTTTGATTAAATGCCTAAAAAGTTATCTGCTTGATAAAAAAAAAAAGAAAGAAAGAAAAAGGATGTTGCATAAGCTTTTAATATTTAATTTCTATACTCTAAGTATCCGGAAGAACATTTAGTTCCTGTTTTGAAAGATGAATGCTGTATATTGGAAAGTGTACTGAAGGCTCATTTGCAGTCACAACGCTTGTTTGCTTCTCTAGTATGTACGTGCAGGGAAGAGTAGAAAGGGTTGAGTGGGCAGTTGGCAGTCATTCATTGTCAGTGATTGCTAGTCATTCATAAAAAACTGCAGAGCTGAGAGGTGGAGCCAGCAGCAGCAGCCGCCTTTCAGGCTCTTGCAGAAGACGAGTTTGTGCAATCACAGGCGATTTGAGAAGCTGCTCAAATATGGTATGATGAATGTAATGAGAAGATGTGTGCTAAATGCATCTAATTAAAAGGGGCTGCTTAGAATAAAGAAAAATGTTTTAATTTTTTTCTTCTCAAGCCCACAATGGTTTGTGAACATGGAGATCTAATGGTTCTATGTTCATGTAAAGGCAATAAATCACTTTCAAGGAGTGCCCTCTCATTTATGATACCTCTGGAGTATGTCTTTTGCCCTTAAAATAAGTAGTTTTAGGAAATAAATGGGTCTTGATCCAGAGATAAAAGGGAAATTTTGAGGTGAGTAGGGAATATATTCTTGTACTGCATAAGTCTGAGACAAAAATGACAGCAAAGGTTTAATTTCAAGAAAAGAGTGTGTCAGAAACAGCAAGCCATCCTTTATGTTCTCACTCTAAAAATTGCTGCACCTCTATTTTTCCCCTCATTGCAATGACTGCCAATCTCATAGATGATCTCGACAAGATTTTGTCATTTTTCCAAAGTGTGGAAGTTACAGCAGCTTGAAAGACTTCAATTTTTAATTTATAAATCTGATTTATTCAAAACTGTGTGAGTAAAAGCTATTGTATCAGCTGTTCTGTCTCTTCTAGTTTGGCCTATGCAGTTCCCAGCTTCTCAGAAAGCTGCAGAGCTGTCACTACAGGCTGATCTACGACTGGCTGGGACATGGTATTTTAGGCTGGGTTTATGTTCAGGTTGGCATTGCACTTAAATTTAAGGAATTCACCTGAAAGTAGAAGGTTCTTGGCTGTTAAGTCGAGGCTTAGGGTCCTAAACTCAAAACACTTATTCCCTTACAGAACCAAAAATCTCCATTGAGAAATGGAATAATCATGCTTGAATTTACTGTATTTGACCTATTTGCAGATGGACTCCTGGGTCCAATATTGCCCTAAGCATGGTCTGGAAGAATATAATGCTGGACTAGGAGATTTCATTTTAAATGAAGGTCTGGAACCCTGTCTGTGTATAGTTTAGAAGGCACCTCAGACTGAATGTGTTTGTTCCTTATCAGATGGCAGAATTTCAAAGCGACCTCAGTCTCTCTCGAATAAATTGCTAATTAGATTGTACACTGTAGGCTCTTTGAAGCTTTTTCAGAAGCTCTGACTAAAATATATATAAGCCAAACATCACTATGGCAATGTTCCAATGAAAGTGCATGTATGCTTTATCTCCTTTTGAGGAAGCTTCATGTTGTAGTTCAGGCAGCTCAAACTATGGCAGTCACCGTTTTCAGTAGGAGTGAGTGCATATCCCCTGGGGCTCTGGTTTCTCTTTGTTCTCAAGAATTTCTCAGTGCTCTCATTAGTATTAACAAGTGTAATCTATGTACATCAAAGAAAAATACACACTTGAAGAAAGAATGTTCTATGTGACCTGCTGAGAGATTAGTGTATGCAAGATCAGCCTGGAGGTGAGGCTTCTCCAGGTGTGTTACTTTTTCTCATAGAGTGGACTGGCAGAGTCTCATGCACCAATAAATACACCTTCCTGCAGTAGACTGGTTTCCTCTTTTGAGATGGAGAAGTGACCAGTTGCTCAAGTCCAGCAACACACAAGGGGTTTGACACCTTTCTTATCCACAGGTACATGTGCAGTTAATTTACTCTATCAAAGAGAAGTGATTTACAGGTCCCTAGAAAATAACTGTTCATGAGATTACGCGGGTGTTAAATGAGTGTGCTTGGTTCCTTGCATTTTGAAAAATGAAGTGTTGTACAAATACAATTTTATAAACCATCTTTCTTCATTTTTAAGACATTTCACAACAGAGGGAAGAAATCAAACGTGAGCTTGCATTGCACCTTAGTAATACTTCATTTTTCAGAAGTTTCAGGTCTGTTAATTTTAAGGCTATTCAGCTGGGTGATATTTGGAAGTTGGCTTGAAGTCCTTGTCTATTACTGGAGAGCAGCTGATATTAGAGATGAATGGTACATAGCTGTTTATGTACAGCTCTAAACATTATATAGGGGAATGTGATGCCCTGAAAACATTCTCAGACCCAGGCAGGCTAGTCCCACTTTAGTAATTGAGCATCCAGCTATTAAAGATACCTTTTTAGATTCCTAATGATCTCTTTTATTGCAACAGTCAGAAAGTAGAAAAGCAGGAGCAGCAGCAGATCCATCACAGTACTTTCTGCTGACCTACTGCTGATGAGTACATGTACTGCAATACGCTGGGTTGCTTTTAATTTCTCTTTGCAGTCAGCTCTGCAGGTTTTCATGTTCCGAAGTAGGTAGCATTTTACAATGTTGGGGATTTTTTAAGAGATTCATCCTTTTAAATAAAAGAGATAAAAGCCAGTCTGTCAGTGAAATGCATCTCACAGCTGTAGTCAGATTGGCAGTTTCTATTTTTAACTTGGCAACTTCCCCATGTAACAGGCTACAGCTTTCTGTGACATTTCAGATATAACTAATATCCTCTCAATCTTTGGGAGGCTCATCTTATTTTACATACCCCAAACAACAGCAGTGGATGCTTCTGGAGAATGAAGGGAAAGGGCTACACAAAGCTGAGCAGCTCATGTGCTCTCCCTATGTAGCCTCATCTACCATCTTTTATTAGTATTAGAGCCAAAACATAGGACTGAATGGACTGTTTGCCCAACCCAGTAAAGTATTTTTTGTGCTCCTGTGTTGTTTCTTGGAGTTCAGTGTTAACAACTAAATACAGAAATAGATTTATTTGATAAGAAAAATCATAGACCTGTATTTGATTCTTTGTCCTGGAACATTAGAAAAAAACCAAAAACCAAACAAACGCCTCTGTGACAGAAGGGCCATGGCTCCTGCAAGGCTGAGAAACTTACCTGCAGAAACATTTCTCTGTGTTTTGTCTTTGTTGGCATTACGCATTCTAACCAATATCTTTTCCCAGTGCAGATTTACACAAATTGCTTCTGCCTGCTCCTGTGGTTTTCTGCTTGCTTCTGTGTGAAAATGGGAAAATGTGAAAGAGCTGGTAGTACTGGCTAACTGACTAGTACTCAGCTGCCATCCAGACAGCTAAAATAGGATGCATCAGACTATGTATAAACATCTGCAACATCACTGACTTCTTCTAGGGTGGCTGGTTATAAAAAAAACCTGGTTTATTGAAAGGAATAGGAAACTCTGCATCTAGACTCCCTATGGCTCAGTCTAAAGTAAATATGGACAAGTGAGATATTCCTACATGTGCCTTTTTCTCCTGTCTATGCAAGAACCACAGGGTGACTGGCTCTAATGTGGTTAAGTAAAGTCACAGGAGTCAAGTCTCTCTATGTATGAAAAAACCCTTCCGAGATAGAGTAGTGGAGTTTATTTCCTAAGCCAAGTAAGTTTTCTTTTACATCTTTCTAGGTAGCTGTGTGTTCTGTCATTTCTTGTAGCCTAGATGCAAGGACAAAAATCTGGACCGTGTTTAAGAACTTAAAAATTCAGATAAACTCTTTACTATAATCTCTCACATCACTGATGAGACTTTATCAACCCACTCAAAAATCTCCCTTTAAGCATGACTACTTTCAAAAATCATTCCCAAAGTACCTGTTTCTATGTGAAGACAGTACATGTTTATGCATGCTTCCCCTTGCAGTTCTGTCTTGTATGGCTGTAATGGAGACTTCCAGGAAAAGTGTATTTGGAGAACCATAAGGAAACCCTCCACAGTGAAGGTTATTTTCTTAGCTTATTCTGTTGGAACTGCCATGTAATCTGGTTCCAAATCCTTTACTCCTGGAAAGCTGACCCTTTCATCTTGTGTTACAGTAGAGTAGATAGGGTTTAAGACATCTAATATCTCCTTGTGTGATTTTATGAAGAAGGCTTTTGGAGCCTATTGCAGTTAATTAACTAGCAGCTTGTTTTTGATTTGGAGAGTCTTCATCTGATTGATTCTGGAAGTTACTGCAGAATTGTCCCTAGTAGGAGATGGGGAGGAATTTCTGACAGAGGGGCAATGGAGCGCCTGAATGTACTGGCTAAGAGCAGCACCGTGTGTGCCATGGCAGTGTTCCCTAGCCTGCTTCCAGCACCCAGCCCTCTCTGACAATTGAGTGGATGGAAAAGGCAGGTATTGCCCTCCTTGAGATCCAGAAATTGGAGCCTGACCTTGCATGCACCCTGTAAGCACCTTTTCCGTTTTGTTTGTATGAACTAGTGGCAGACAGGCCAAATCCTTTTGAAGTTCCTTCTGTTTATATTTACTATTTAATATAATCTGACAAGCATAGAGCTTAGTCTCTCAGTAGTGTGTGGGTTTTGGGAAACCTATATCTGCTTTTCTGCAAATGTATGGAGCTGGAAAGTGATAGCCAGGCTTTTTTCATAGTGTGAGTGACATAAACGTAAGCCACAGTCCTGTCGGATGATGGAGGGGAAGATGATAATACTGTCTGATCCGAGAGAACTTTGATAAACATCAAGCACAAAAATGTCTGTTCTGTTCATATATTCTAAGTTAATGTTGAAGACTGGCCTCGTTGTAGGAAGCATTTCTTTTCGACAGAGTAGCAAAGTTCTGTAGTTCTGTAGTTCTTTGCTACAGAGGAAAAAATGAATAACCAAAAAACAAAAGCTGATTTAGATGCGGGAAAAAGTGTATTTGCTGCACTGTAACAAATAATTTTGAATGCCCAGGGGCACACATGAGAAAATGGAAAGAAGATGCAAAGGATGGGAAGTAGGAAGAATGAAGGCAGATACTGTGTGAATGGAAGTGTGTGTGGTTTTTAACTTCTTGAACCATAGGGTACCATAGGGTTTTTGCTTAGAAAGTGTAAATCTACCGATCTGTGAAAAATGTGCAAAAACCATGTTCAATTCCATATCATGATTAGAAATGGCTACTTTTTAATTCTAAACTGGGTGGAAGGGGAAAGGTGTAATCAGTATAAAAGCACTTTTAATATAATTTTTCTAACAAATTTATAGCTCAAATATTTCCAAGTTTTGAAGAAAATCATGCTTGCTTTAGATTCCTAGCTGTATAAATCTTGTATAAATATGAAGACACATGCTTCTGAAAATCCTGTTTTGTAATCCTTCTATCTGCTGGGAGTAAAGGTAATTTGCATGAATTTACCATCTAGAAAGCAAAATTGAGTCAGTGAGTTCCCCAAACAACAGGTTCACCTGTAGGTGAAAGCTCTGTGCATCTGTGGATTAAATATTTTTTTTGATAAATCATTTGTTGTCATTATACTACGATTCAGGGTCTCAGGCCAGATGTACTAGGGGTTAGACTAAGGCTTAGACTCTTCCAGACCTGAAGAATTTTAAATGTAAACCCTGAGTTAAAATCCTGCATTACCACGAGCTTCCTGTAGCAACAGTGTGCTTCGTTGGCACAACTCCCTTTCATGCAAAAGGGTTTAAAAGAAAAATCCACTTTTTCGCCCCTAGTTGTAGTCTTTCTGATAAAGAAAAACCATCCCTTTTATCCTTTTTTTCCCAATTGGTTGCTTAGGTGTAATATTAAAAAGCTTCATCCAGGTTGGGGTTCGGAGGGGGAAGGAAGGAATTGGCAGTTTTCTGTGGTGTGTTTGTGGGGCTGCTGCCCTTCTTGACTGGGCTGGCTGGACTGTGAGATACCTGGGAATCCCAGACAAATAACTGCTATGTGTTAGCAATGAGCCAGATGTCTGCTAAGAATGTAGGGATGTTTCATGCTTGCTGTGGAGTCAGAGGAGACTGTGCAGCAGAGAGCACAGGCGAGCACTGTGCCGTGAATCATCTGCTGCGCCTTCCTGCACCTGCTCTGGCCACCTGGGCACTCAGTAGTCACCCTTCACACGTTGTTTGAGGAACACATCCGTGGGTATGCGTGGGATTTTGTAGACAGAAAAGTGAAGCCATTGCTCCTCCCCAGGGAGATGAGAAGGGGAAAACCTCTGCTGTAGTTACAGCTAAGTTTGCCCAAATAAAGTCCAGCTGTCATCACTGAGACCAGAAACATGGAAGTAATAAAACACATCACTTGCTGAATTTATAATCTGTGATGCTGCTTCAGTGCACTGAAAAACTGAAGCTGCCGCGTAAAAATCCAGTGTAGCTTTGATCCTATCCCTGGGACAAAAAAATTACTTATATTTGTATAAAATATAATTCATATCATACATATAAAGTAAAAAATAATGATAAAGAGTGGTTAATGTTTCTTTGCTCCCTGTGATTTTCAGTTTAATGACTTAGATAAAAGTAAAGTGATTGGAGTACCCTCTTCTTCTTGACATGTCTTCAATTTTTTGAGAAATCAGTTGCCAATTCATAAAACTAATCCTCTTAGAAGATGGCCTATATTCTAGAGCCTTTTATTTCTAGTGGCTTGTAACAAAATGAACCTGAGTATACTGAGATGTAAAATGCAAAGCCAGAATAAATGTAGAGCAGTTGAGACTACCCTAGAGTTCAGATAAAATACGGTACCAAGCAATCTAAGACATTCTTCCTGAACAGCCAGTTACTGACTCAGAATTCAGTAGCTTGTTAGCCCATTTCTAAAACAAGCTTTTTGTTCCAGGCTCTTTCATGGGACAATAAGAGCATCTGCCATACAGACAGATTTCTGAATGCATCTCATCTAAATGCACCAAAATATGGTATTGTGAACAATGGTGGTTTTCTCTTGCTCTTAAATTATTAAGTTTATCCATGAAGTCTGTGCCCAAATCACTTCTTGTCCTGTGCCATTTATCGCTGTCTTGCTGTCTGTATAGGGAAGGAGGTGGTGAGAGAGATCTGTTTCATAATTCTTTTACAAAATAAACTTCAACGTTTTTTCTCCTGATTGAGGGTAAATCTTTGGAGTATGCAAGATCTTGTGAAAAAACACTCTTCACTTTGTCCTGCATGCCATTTTGGTCCAGTTTTTCATTCTAGGTTTGAGGGTATCCCCGTTTCTATACCTTGTTCCTTTCCTGTTTTCTTTGACTTTGTATTTTTTCCATTTATTGTTTACTGATATCATTTATTCAGTACAAAGGATAATTTATTTAACACTATGAAAAGAAGAACATTAAGTTACTAGTACAAACAGCAACAAAAGAAGGAAGAATAAAGTCTCAAAAAGGACAAATAATACTGAACTAATGCTGCACAGTTAAGGTTGGTGGGAATTGGGCTTCTACATCATTCTTATTGGAATATCAGCTGCTCTTTTTTTCATAGTCTGGCAGCCATCACTCATGCTTCAATTACGTTCTTTTTGCTCATGGCTGTAGTGCTCAAGATCTGTCTCAAAGGCCTCTTCAACTAAAGCAGTCTAAACCCCAGCCTTGTGCATTGCATCAGCTGGTGACAAATGAGCAGGTGCCCTGTGAGGTCATCCAGGCGCAGGAAGGGAAGGCACTTCAGCAACACATGTGAGGCTCTTCTGTTCTTCAGGAGCTGGAGTTGATCAGACAGCTCTGAGGTGGAGGAGAACAAGGCGCTGCAAGGGCTGTTGCTCCACCAGAGCAAAACAGACGTGGATGGAAAAGATCATATTCTGCCAAAATGACTGTGAAAATGTCCTCAACTGCTCCTAGTTCTTTCTAGTTTTCTTCTGTGTTAATACTGGCTGGTATTTTTTTCTTTTTCAATCAGGCTAGGGTAGAGGGAGTAGTTTGGGTTTCTCTTCTTGCCCATTGTAACATTTCTCTGGAGCAGAGACTAGGTCATATTTTGGTGTGGGCCAAAGTCCAAGTAGAACTTAATCTGGCTGTGCCATAAAAAGCAATAAAAATGTTTCTTTAAAAAAATCAGCAACAAAAGGAGGTCCAAGGAGAATCTCTAGCCTTTATTGGATGCAGGAGGAGATATAGTGACAAAGGATGAGGAGAAAGCTGAGGTACTTATTGCCTCACATCTTAATAGCAAGACCAGTTGTTCTCTGGGCATCCAGACCCCTGAGCTGGAAGAACAGGGATGGGGACCACAGTGATACCTCTGTAATCCAGGAGAAATTATCAGTGACCTGCTACACCATTTAGTCTATGGGCCCTGGTGGCATGCACCTGAGGGTACTGAGGGAGCTGGCAAAAGTGCTCACTGGGGCACTTTGCATCATTTACCAGCAGTCCTGGATAAACAGGGAGATCACAGCTGGGTGGATGATGGCAAATGTGACATCTATCTACATGGAGGGTTGGAAGGAGGATCTGAGTAGCTACAGCCCTGTCAGTCTGACTTTGGTGCCAGAGAAGGTCATGGAACAGATCATCCTGAGTGTCATTGCGCAGTACATGCAGGACAACCAGGGGATCAGGCCCAGCCAGCCTGGGTTTAGGAACGGCAGGTCCTTCTGTGACAAAGAGACATGCTTAGTGGATGAGGGAAGGAACGTGGATGTGTCTACCTGTACTTTAGTAAAGCCTTTAATTCTGGCCCCACAGGATACTCCTGGAGAAGCTGGCAGCCCATGGCTTGGTGGTGCACTTTTCACTGGCTAAATACTGGCTGGATGGCTGGGCCCAGAGAGTGGTGGTGAATGCGAGTCACAACCAGCTGTTGGCCGGTCACTACTGGGCTCCCCAGGGCTCAGCATTGGGGCCAGTCCTGTTTAATATATTTATCAATGGATGAGGGAATCAAGTGCACCTTCACTGGGTTTGTGGGCAACAGCAGCTTAGATGGGAGTATTAATCTGGTGGAGGGTAGTAGAAAGGCTCTGCAGAGGGCTCTGGACAGGCTGGATCAATGGGCCTGAGGCCAACATTATGAGGTTCAACAAGACCAAGTGCTGGGTCCTGCCCTTGGGTCACAACAACCTCATGCAGTGCTACAGGCTGGGGCTGCAGAGCGCTCAGTGGAAAAGGACCTGGAAGTGCTTGTTGACAGCAGCTGAATATGAGGTGTAAACAAGCGGCCAAGAAGGCCAATGGCATCCTGGCCTGTATCAGCAATAGTGTGGCCAGCAGGACCAGGGAAGTGATTCTTCCCCTGTGCTTAACACTGGTGAGGCTGCACCTTGAGGCATTGAAGGGCTGGAATGAATCCAGAGAAGGGCGGTGGAGCTGGTGAAGGGTCTGGAGCAAAAGTTCTGTGAAGAGCAGCTGAGGGAGCTGGGGTTGTTTAGCCTGGAGAGGAGGAGGCACAGGGGAGACCTTATCACTCTCAGTGATCTTAAGGATCTTTTCCAACATAAACCATTCAGTGATTCTGTGATGTTGTTGATTTACAGCATACAAAAAAGCCTGAAGAAAGACCCTATTGCAAACCTACCATGTTTTTGTAGAGCCTCTGTAATTGTGAGGAGACAGGAGAGTGGAAAGCTGCTTACAAGCTTTCTGGAAAGTTTCATCTGGTGTTGAGGAGGAAGGACCGTAATTCTGAGGAGGCCCTTCTGTATTTCCCTACAGGGATTTACTGGTTTGCATCCTTGATCTGGTGTATGACATCTACAGTGTGATGTAGGGCAGCTGACAAATCACAGATACTGTCTGTATTACTAGCTTTGTAAAGCTATAAAGTTTGAAATCTCTGCAGAAAGGGACACACCATGCAGTGTTGTTTCTTCAGGACACCCTTAGAAATTAAAGGCAGGCTTCTCATTTGCATCCTTCATACGCTGGAAAGCTCCCTCTTCAAGGAGACTTGTGAAGCTCTGTGAGCATTGTTTACCATGGAAATGCTTCTGTACCTCCTATATTCTGAAAACAGTTTATTTCCTGGTATAATTGTTTTGGTCATATAAGTCTGTGGAAAGATAGTTTATCTTGATTATTTGCCACAAAAGTATGCCATGCCACATGCTTCTCCAGGACCTAGTTGTCTGATTAAAAGTTTGCCATGCTGAAAGAAAATCAAATAGGAACAATTGTAACATTATGCTCTGGTCTAAAAGAAGAGTTACTTGCTCAAAAGCAATTTACTTTTCTCTTGTTTTTTCAGCTTGGATACCTGTGGAATTAGTGACCCTTCTAGACATGATTTCAAAACCGCTTCAGGGGAGAAAACTGCTTTCAGTTGGTCAGACGGTTCTGTCGTAAAACAATGGTGATATGTTAATATGTATTGTTACTGCAGTTTAAATTATTTTGCTTTTTAATACTTCAAAGCTTTTCTGTAGGTGATGGTGATGATAGCTTGCTTTTCAAATGTGTGCAAGTTGTCTATCTTCATGAAGCAGATCTTTAAGATCAGGGGAACAGCAACACTAAATAAGGGCACAGAAAATCCCCATCCATCCGTTAGAGTAGCTAGGGAGGCATGAATGAGAGAAAATATTTCACATGGAATATTCATGCTATTCTGAATATTTTTAAGTCTTTGTATGCTAGCACCCAAAACCACATTTCAAGTAGTATTTAAAGATTAGGAATCTGCTGATTTAGAAGATCAATGAAATTAAAAGATAAGCTGCGATGAAGTGACAGGCTTGAAACAGTCTAACAACACTTGTTCACACAAAGGAAAAACAAAATGAAAAATTTTACCAAAAACTAGTTAGCACCAGAATTTTGGGAAATGTTATTTATTACTTTTTTTTCAAATGAAGTTTTGTGGGTTTTGAGCTGTGATTTGTAGATAACTTTAAATCTTTTGATTTCAGTAGCAACCATGCTTTTGCTTCACGCATGTGTTCAGATGGAACACGTTTGAATTCTGAACTGGAAAGCACTTAAAATGAAGTACAGCTTGAGTCCAGAACTGGACTTGCTGCTGATCACGTCTGTAACTGTGAAGGTTTTAGGTTTGATGGATGAGAGATAGACTTCAGATACCATAGGGATCTGCATAAAGTAAGGACCTAAACAGAAAAGCAGACCATTTCTTTGGAGTTACCTGAAATGAAGCTGTGTTGGGATATGCTGTGTTGTTCTTCTGTAATTTTCTTTCTGTGTGTTCACAAGGTATTACAGTCGTAAATATTACCGTATCCCGCAGCCATAGGGAGGAGGAGAGAAGATCCAACAGGCAGGAATTTTGCAGCAAGACTGATTTATTTAATTATTTTACAAACTCTTTTATAGACTTTTTCGTCATAGCCTAATTGGACAAAGGATCAGCCACCCCTTGGGGGTGATTGGCTAAAATCCTAAAACATCCATTGTCAAAATATTTTTCTGCTGTACCATAAACATAGTTCTACAAGGTTGCAGGTGTTCATGGTTTAGAGAACTTCTGCTAATCTCTTCATGAGAGAGAAAAGTATCCCACAGCTTAGAAAACAGCAGGGAAATTCCTTGCTAACAGCATTTTTGTATCCACAACAAGGCACTTATCATCATTGCATTTTGCTTAGATTTAAAAATAGAAATAATGATAGCAGTTTGGAGAGGGAGCGTGTTTTTCTATCACTTTGGGAGAAACAGGCTGCTTAGTTCATAGGTCACAGGTTATATACAATAGATAAGAGAAAAAAAATGGTATGCTGTGTTAGGCAACTTAAATCTTTCCTTAAGGCTTAATTTGATAGCATTTCGGATTTTCAGCCAAGCAAATCTGTTTGTGAATATCCTCTGATATTCAGGGATTTTTTTGTTTGTTTGTCTTTGATCAAAGAAGACAGAAATGCCCACAAGCCAAAGTGTTTCAGAAGTCAGGTAGAAAAAATTACTGAGTTTGGCTATGATGCCTTAGACCACATTTTGGTTTTACATTTTTGTACCTGGAGTCCTTGATGTTTGGGTAGATGTATCTGACAGGACTTACCATGACCAGGAGTACATGTGCATAGTGTACCAGCTCCCCTTAAAAAGTTTGGAAAAAGTCAGATGGTAACGAAGTTCGAGCTCAGAGGAAGGCTTTGTACTCCCAGTACATGTATGTTGGTCAGGAAGCCTGTTCAAGAAGATTCCTTTGTGACTCTTTCCTGTAGGAGGAGGTGTTCCCTTCAGCGGATGAATAGAGACAGCTTGTCTTAATGGAGTGATTCGTAGTACAGAAAAAATCTCTCCAGTGTGACTTTACTCCTTCTCAGCAGAGGAATGATGACCTCTCCTTCTGAATTTCCAGGGCAGAAAAGGAGATTAGAAGGTGTTCTGTGTGTTTGATACTGTCTGCATCTGATAATGTTTCCTAGGACCACAATATTTTCTTTGTATTATCTGAGAAAACCAGGAGATCTGTCTAGGTAGTAGAAAAGGAGAGAATGCTTCAGTAATTGCTCTGCTGCTTAGTGTCTAAGGGATTTTCTTAGGTTGCCTTTATCACCACCTTTCTGCCATGTCTTGGTGTAATTTGATATTTTTAAATTTTTTTTTTTTGCTTGAACCTTGCAATTTCAGAGAGATAATTCAGTGAATTTGACGTGTTGTGATAGAAGCCAGGAGAAATCCTTTTTAAAAATAAAAAATCCAGTTAATTTTTCTTAGACTACAAATACAAAAAATGAACTAGTCATGTGATTATCTATTGTTTTCAGTAGTCAGAGTTAATGCTTTTCTGGGTGCCGTGACGCTGCATTTCAACCCAATCAAATCAAATTATGATTTAATAAGTTATTTTCAGATTTAACTATTCCATTGTTTTTTAATGCTAGGAACAGTTACAGGGAGACTTGCAATGTCACTGCAACATATTTTTTATTATATAATTGAAATGTGCTTCATTCTGAACTGTTTCAACATCACTTTTTTGTGGCAGAATTTACACAGCATGTAATTTTATCCTTATACTGCATTATCTATATTCTAGCTACTCACCCAATTAAGAGAAGTAAGAAAGAATACTGAGTCAATTAAATGAGCAAATTGACTGTTCTGAGGGTCTGTTTAACACGCTCTTTTACATCAAAACCAACAACATTTATCTGATGGAGAATTTCTTTGATTCTGACAAAAATGACAGCCTGTTACACATCTATGCTGGAGATGTACAGTGCTTCGTCAAAATACTGTTGCAGTCGACCAACAAAACATTCCAGTCTTCTGTGGACAAAAGAGCTAGGAAATATACAAAAACGTCTTTATAAACCACAATTATCTCTTTGGAGTGCAAGGTAACTATTATTTTTTAGGTTTACAATATTTGAGGAAGAGAACAGTTTGAAAGTGTTAAACCACTTTACCACCACCCTGTGGTAAAGAAATGAGTAAAAAAAAAATCTATAGAAAATTAGCATTATATATTGCAATAAAAGCATTAGGCAATATTTTATCAGCTTGTGACCAGTATCATAGAAACAACTCATTGATTAACAGTGTTCTGGGTAAATAAGCACACTTCAAAATTTTGTATCTCAGTGTTAAATGCACATGTAACTTTAAAATACGGTTTTAGTTTGGACTCCTGCCTCCATATTATTAGCATTTAAAACAAAAAAATAATTAGTCCCCCCATATTACTAGCATTTAAACCAAAAATTGAATTAGTAATTCTAATTTACTCATGTTAGTGTTAATTGGATTCCGTCACAAATATAAGTGATTTATCATCTATCACGGGTATAAAGCATTGGAAGGACAAATAATTATTTAAACAATTATGTCTATTTTTACTTCATTGGTTTGGTAACTTGGTATGCCTTTTATGAGCATCCTGAGTAAACTGTAGGTGGGTGAGAAATTAATTTCCTAAAATTACGTCTTTTCTCATGGTGGTAATAGAAAGTCAGTATTTTACAGAGGCAAAGTTGATCTGCCACAGGTAAGTGTGTATTGTTGTATGGAAGATGCTAAATGTAATTCCAAAGTGGTAGTGTAAATAGTGACTATAAATACATTTATTAATCTAAACTCCAGAAAAGTCAGACAGGAAATATGAACTCAGTAATAGCCTGTCACTTTGAATCACATGATAAAGCAGGATTGAAAATGTATCAGTAAAATAAATCCATAGCTAAATATGCCTGGTAATATATAAATAGTGTTTTGGAAACAAGATCTGAATCTGTGCTTTAAATTATAAGTAAACCCCAACCTTCATCTAGGAAGGGGAAATGTTCTGTAATGAAGTGATCATTTGATAAATTTTTTTAGTTATTAAAAATCAAATTTAGTGCTTTGAAAGTATTTCCAGTTGGTGTGTTCCACATACTTGTACGATACAAGCATAGGACTAATGCTGAAGCAAGAGAGCAGATCTGGAAAAGAAGTAAGATGATGGAGATGTTTGCTATATAAGGCTTGCAAATGCCAGTGATTTTGCTTCCGACATCTTTGCAATATGTCCTTCTGCATTTCCATGTTGTTATTTAGAAATCTCTTAAAATCATTGTACAAGCAAAAAAGCTTTAGCTTCGTTTAGTTCAGCTTGCTTTACTGAATTGCAGTATTCACATCAACAACCAAACACACCATAAAACATGGCTGGAGAATTAAACCTGCATCATTCCTGCATCCATTTTAGCAAAGGATGATAATTAAGTTGTTCAGAATGGCTGAAAGGCAAGAATCAAAATATTGCTTGACTACCTCTGGAGGGTGAATAATTACATTGCATTACAAATTGTGATTTCAAGTGAGAGATTGCTGCTTTCCCTTCATTATGGAATTTTTTGGTTTGAGTTTGGGAGGCTTAGTTCTGACACATCTCAGATTTTTCTTCTTTAGTAATCCTGTATTGATTCTTGTCTTCCAGCTACAAGGAACCAGGTGAGACTCCTGTCGGCATTTGCTTTTGTTACTGAAAGCTAGTAAAGTGATAGATTAAGTACCAGCAATCCTTTCCTCTCTTTCTTTCTTTAGTGCTGATTCCCATCACAGTCTGCATTTTCAAGCATGTGTGAGTGTGCCATTCACAACTTTGATTTGGGAAGCTGGTATTCTGGAGTTGGGGGAAGTTGCTTTGTCACCCTTTTCCTTACACTGAAGTTATCTCAATAGGAGTTGCTAGAATTAACTCTGCAGCTGCTTTGGGACTTCTGCCCATATGGGAAAGCATGCAGGAATGGTGTCCAAGATGTATGGGGCTGGCTGAAGAGAAGTAGAGCTCAGAGGGGAAAAAATCCCCTCTTAAGGAATTACAGAGTGAGAAATTACACTACCCAATTTTTTTTTTAGAGGAGTAAACCACATGCTTACAATCAAACCAAGCCAAGATCTTAGTCAGCAGATTTTAGTGATACCCTGGAGGTGGGGTTCTGGAGGTACTCTAAGGTGTAAGCAAGAAAGAAGATTTTTCTTCATTTTACTTGGCAATATTCTGATACTGCAAGCTTTCTGTTTTCATGCTTGCTTCTTCACTAGATGATAAACTCTGCTACACAGAATGGAGTAGTTTCTGTTCCTTTAGAACTTTGCATCACCTTAAGCCGAAGCTACTGCCGATCAGACATTGTTAAAAAGTATACCTTTAGAGCTGTTAAATTTCATTAAGATATTTTGTTTGAGACTGTCAGTGTTTGGAATAAATGCTTTGAGAATTTCTGGATTTTGCCTATTATAATTTCAAGAATGTTTTAAAAATATAAGTTTTTAAGTTCAAGGTATGTACTTCACTTCTGCTTATGCACTTCAGAGTGGTGTTCTGTAATAGACATATTTCATAGTACTGCACCATATAAATATTCAGAAAAAGTAAGTATTTAAAATTACATCATTAAAATTTAATCTGAAAGCAATATTCCTTTTAAGTTATTGGCATGGCTTTTTGCAAGAAGTGGAGAGTGTTTCAGCAGCTAGAACCAGCAACCTCCCCTATGCCAATTACATGGTGCACCCTTAGATCATACTGTATGCAACACCAGCTTGGCACTTTGGCTACCAATGGCATACATATTTTAAAACAATTGTCCCGTTCTTCAAAAATTCACACAGCTCGCCACTACTGTGCTGTACATGTGACCTGATTTCATATTCTGCTTGCTTTTGTATGCTGTGGTCTTACAGCAAAGTAAGCAGCAACACTGGAGAAGAGAGAAAGAAAATTCCCATTGACAGTGTCTGTGCATAGAGCACTCTCCCATTTCCTGAGATGGTACCAGGCTTTTGGATAACACTGTTCTTCATTCTTTAATTGTCCAGCTATACGGACTGAGTTATTTTTATTCCCGTCAGGGTGGACTGTAACACCCTTATCGGTAGAATGGAGATAATTCTATTTTTATTTAAAGCATCTTGAAATCTGTCAACTGAAATAAAAGCCATTTGAAATAGTGAGTAGATCCTTCCTTCCTTTCTTCCTTCCTTCCTTCCTTCCTTCCTTCCGTCCGTCCATCCTTCCTTCTCACTATGGTGAATTATCTATTATTATCTTGTAGTATGTGGTCTATCTGAATCTTCGTCTTCCCTTTGAGCACCTTGATGAATCTTGAAAGGAATAATTTCAACTCTTTAGAGCTCCTGAAATTTTAATAAGATTACTTGTACTGATAATATACTTCTCTCTCTCGTTAGAGTATATATTTCAGGTAAATTTGATTGCTTCTTTAAGCTACGTGCATCTTGAGAAATTATCTTAAAATAATTTGGATTTATTTTGCACTACCCTAAGCCAAATGATTTTTTTAAGCCTTAAGCATAGTGTGAGGCAACACAAATTACAAGCCATAGTAGCTTTTTTTAGGTGTAGGTAATATTGAACCAAATCTTGGGTTGATTCTGATATCAGAAGATTGTAGTTAGAGCTGGATTTTTTTGGTTGCCTTTTAAAGTTAAAAACATGAAAAAGATGCTGAATGTAAAAACTATTTTCGATGAAGCAATAATGGCAAAATAGAAAAGCAGTAAAATGGAAAGTAAACCACTTTCCCACTGCCCTGCCCATTGAAGTGAAGACTTTCCAGCCTTCTGGTGTGCTATGGGATGTGCTGCTCTGAGCAGTGTTTCTCTCCCTTGTTGGTAACTGCATGGTGTATGGTGTGTGGTTTTTCTGGAGGACAGCTGGCTGTCTCAGCTACCAAAGAATGAAAAAGCTCTCAAAAAAATACAGCACATTAGACTAAATGCCTATTAACTTCATGCCATGTGAAGTTCATGAAGTTTCCATCATTGAAGATAACCAAGAACCTGGTTGGACATGGTCCCAGGCGACCTGCTGTAGTAGACCATGCTTGGAGCAGGGTGGGGTTGGATGAGGGACCTCAAGCAGTCCTTCTGAAGCTCAAGGATGCTATAAAGTGATAAGTGATATAAGTGATTCTATAAAATTAAATTCAGCAGAATTCACCCAAATCAGGGCATGTCTGTATGTGTTAGTTTTCGTAGGTCTCTGTCTTTCTAAATGAGGAATTCTTCATGAAATTGTCAAAATAATTTCCTGGATTTTTATTTTGATTCAGTTTGAGTTCCTATATCATCAGGATAACAATATTTTAAGTGTTATAGTTCTGTGTAGTTATTTTAACATCCTCATTACTGTAATGCTTCAGTGCCATGTATACAATGCTTCGTTTCTTGGGAACTTCCATTAATATCTCTTACAGCCCTGTTAAACAAGTATTGTACTTTGAATTCACACAATGCATAATCATTTTACTCAGCCAGATTCACATTCAGCCAGAGGTTCATAAACTGTTTTACTGTTGACTGGATGTCACAGTCAACAGTGTCAGAAGTGACAGACACCACCATTAGCAGTGGTCTTGACAGCAACTAATACTGTTGGAATGGGAAGTGATGTTTTCTGTGTCAGGCTACTTGCCAGTCTGAAGTCATTAATGGTACTTGTACTCAGAACAGCTACTCTAATGGCCTTTGCTTAGGGTCTGCATTATGGTAAGTCCTATTGCTGTAATTCCAGTCCTCCTACCAGACCTCCTGACTGGCAGAACTTGGAACACAGTACAAATATAAATGTTGGCTTCAAATGTTAGTTTCTTTTTAAGATAAATGCTTTAATAATGCACACCATTTTTACTTTCATTATTACTCTTGTAGATTTTATTATATGAACCAAGCATATTTTAGGGGGACCTTAACTGCCCTTAGGAGCTTTCATCTTGTTGAAGTTATGGGAAATAAAGCACTTGCCACTTCTGAAACCACATGTATAGATAGATCTCTGTTTCTGCTTCTAATATAACATGACAGGCAATGCAAGGAAAAGTCAGCATCTGAAAACTCATAACTCTGCAAGTGGTTTGGGGTGAGATTCTTCTCATATATATTTTCTTGTCATCTGAACTGTCTTCTAGTCAGTGCTGTTAAAAAGTACTTTTGAGGGCTTGTATACCAAGAAAAGCATGTGTAATAAGTTGAATGGTAATCTTTTGTATCTTCCTTTTTCACCATTAACTGTTGAGAGACTGCAGGTGACTAGTTCCTTGTTTTTAGAAAACAAAATTATTTCAGAATAATTGAATCACTATTTCTCCCCCAAACAATAGGGCTTTAAGAAACTTCTGTGTATTAGCACTGACAGCTGCTATATTTATGTAGGTCATTTATTTGTGTCTTTACTTCTCCATCTCAAAAGGAGAAATGAAATAATTATATCATAGAAGGAGGGAACCTCTGCCAGGTGACTCCACTCAGAGTTGAGTCTTTGAGTGAAGGTACCCAACTTTCTTCAAGCTGAACAAACTAAGTGATAGCAGAAACCTTCCAATTAGCTAAATTTATGTTTTACTAGACCAGACTCAGATAATCTAAAACAAGATAATTGTTGTAGGGGAAACTCTGGTCTGCTAGGTGAATCTTATTATTTGCGCCTATTAAAAAGGAGGAATTGGTCCAACTTCAGAATTTTCCTGAGCCATGCAAACCATGTAGTTTCCTCTCGTCTCCAGAACAGTGCCCTTCCTTCCAGTCTGTCAGTGGTTTGCCTTGAAAGTCTCCCTGGCAGCTTTTCAAATTCAGATTTCTTCAGTGCCCTCCCTTTCTGGTGGTCCATGGCAGGAGCTGCCAGTGCAGAGCAACTCTGAGGAGCAAAGCAGTCTCTTGTGTGGCCCCAGGGAAGTAGGCAGAGCAACGCAATAGGGTGGCCTTCCTCCTCTTCTTCACTTGCTTCCTTTCTGGGTTAAACGCATATAAGGTATGTACATGATAAACTGAAAACAAACTGAATAATTCTACCATCTGTTAGAAGCCATCAAAACAGAAGTAGGATAAAATATGAATTCATAATAGCTTTAAAAATATAGTGCAGTTTGGAGAGTAAGCAGGTGAATGTTTATGTAACACAGCTTGCCATGGGAAAACTAAGCCATGCATTTTTGATGTGTTAATGATTTTACAGCTTCTTAAATAGAATTGGAGAAATTTTATCCAGATACCATTTCAAATAGTCACTGTCATCATAGAGCTAGGGAAGGCTCTGTAGGTGCCTTTCTTCCTGAATAGATGGACAAATACAACTTCTGTAAATTGCAGCATATAGGTATTGCTGCCCTCTTTTCTTTCATAAATTAGTGGGTTTAATTAATCTTTTTGTTTCTGGTCGAGTTGCTTCTCTTTTGGCTGACTTCACTCCCTGTAGGAGCCGTTCTGTCCAGTGGTGCAGAAAACCATGTCTGTGATAAGAAGCCTGATGAATCACGAACAGGGATAATTTATACAGAGAATTGTTCTTGTATTATACAGGATATGCAAATGAAATGGGTCATGGGACAAGGATTTGTGTAGTGGGACTTAGTACAGACTCAACTCCGAGACCTGGAAATCAAGCATGTGATCTACAGTGGTGGGGGAATACTGATCTTTTGGTTACGTGTTTACTTATGATAAGCTTGGCTATCATTTAGAAGGTTTCAAAGAGACTAAAGGTGTTTATGAGCAGTGTAGTAACCAAAGGGCTGGCTATTCACCAAAGTCATCTACATTCCTTTTTTAAAAATATTATTTTACGGGGAAATTATTTTTATTTTTCTCTGCAATTTGTGTGTGTGTGTAAAAAGGCATATTGCAGAACTCTAAATTTCTTTGGATTGCTTCTGAACAAAACAGAAATTTTGGCAAAGGACAACTTCTAGAAGGTTTCCTTAGCTAAAATGTTAGGATAAATAGTGTCAATCCTGAGAGAATGACAAAAAAAATCTGTTCTTCAGGAGTGAAAACTGTTCTTCACAATATGGGAGTTTTCTGTGGGCTTTGCCTTTCAAGTGTGAGATGTTTCTGGAATTCAGGCCATGGTTTCACAGTAGGCAAGAACAGAATAAGGAGAATTGTTGATCTTAAGTCATTGCATTAATACAAATTAATGTGAAAATTGGTTCCTTTGTATTACAGCATAATTTCAGAATTGGTAGCTTATGGAATGTACTTACTAAATAATGTCTGTCTAGTTGAATAGATTTAATTGTGCTTCACTGAGAAGGATGTAACACCCTTTGAGGATTTCTTTCTTACCAATAACATTCGTATTTAGAAATATGTATATGTGCAAAAAAAAATTAAAGTAATATCCTAAACTGTTAACCTAAAATTAAGAATGTGAATGTGGAAAAAAATTATTCATAAAATACATCAGATGGGCTATTTATTGCATTATTATAATTAAGAACATATTTTTAATGAATTAAAAACCATTTTGCAAAAACCAGGTGGTGCTAAAGTTGGAACTGAGTCAAGAGACGTCATACTTGCAAATGAGGGAAGCAGTGATAAGTAACACAATGTGCTGTTGGTAAGAGTTGTTGACCCAATCTACTCTGTGCTCTTCAAGTCATCCATTAGATCTTCAAACTACAGCATGTGTCTCTTACAAAGCATAAACTGTTTCTTGCTTGTTAACTGTTTGTTAATAAAGAATTAAGAGTCTAATAGGATAAGCTAGAATGATGCCCTTTCTCATGATTTCAAAGAAAAGCTATTTTAGTCTATTCAAACAGAAGGAATTTCTTTCTTGTCCTAATTGGAGGTGGTTTGTCCTAAATAGAGGGGTTTACAGATGTGCCAAAGCTGGCCTCCAGTTCTACCAGTTCCAGCAGTCAACTGGAAGAATGGACACAAAGTTTGTCCACTCAGGTACATATGACAGGAGCACAGCCTTTTAGCATAGCACTCCTCTGTTTTCTGTTACATATTGGAGTACTTCCTGCTGCAGCGTACAGCAGAGTTGTCTTTTGAACTATTTTACAAAGAAAATGCCAACCTATTAAGCAGTTGCCTTGCAATGAACAGTATAGAAAACGGAGTGTTGGTGTTAATAAATGTTGCCTGTCAGCCTCGGCAGTCCTATACTGTCAATTTTCTAGTAAACAGGAGCCCAATGTGAATGATACTTGGGTTATTTTCAGCTAACGCATTCAGCAAAGATAGTGAGTAGTTAGATAACCTTAGGGCATTTTTCATAAGTCTCTCCCAAGTAGTTAGTGTGTTCAGCAGTTGCATGTGTTCAGTGCTGTCTTTTAGTACACTGGGTGCTGGGTCCGGTACTGTTTAAGCTCTTCATCAATGAGCTGAACTGCAAGACAAAGTGAACCTTTAACATGTTCACAGATGACACAAAACTGGAAGGAACAGCTGATGCATGAGATGAGTGTGTTGCAATTAAGAAGGACCTGGACAGGCTGGAGAACTGGGCAGACAGAAATGTTAGGAAGTTCAACAAAGGAATATGCAAAGTCTTGCATCTGGAGAGTAATGACTATAGGCACTGCCTAGGGAATGAACATCTAGAAAGCAGTCTTCAAGAGGAGGACCTGGAGACTTCATCCTTGGAAACCTGCACTAACTGACCCTGCTTGAGCAGCAAGGTTGGACAAGAAGATCTCAGGATGTCCCTACCAACCAAAATGATTCTCCATGAGAACCAGACTTTTTACACATACTATTGAAGCAATGCATTCAAGAGACAGAGAAGTAACAGAGAATGGAAGGGGAGTATTGGATATTTTATCTTCATAAGCATTTTAAATTTCCCATTTGGTAAAATGGAAGCTTTGAAGATGACTTTCTTTCCTCTAATGCATTCCTGGAATCTTTTGCCTGGGCCCGCTTGTATTTTCTGTCCATGGGTTTCTGGCAACTGCTAGTGCAGCCATCCTTTCTCCAGACCCAAGCATCAACTTTTCCTTGACAGGTGATTTCTTCTCATCTGATGATATCAGACTTGCTTGGCCTTTGGGTTTTGATGGGAGCTTCTAAATTCTGTTTATTTATTTGTTTATTTAACATCCTTTTTGATTCTAAACAGCTAAACAAAGTTTCTGTTATAAATTGGAAGGGCCAGTTGTAGTTCTCTCCTGACTTTCTAGATCAGATATTCTTTGCCTTCTGGTCCTGACTCTTTTCCTACTTTGTGATGGGAGACCTGGTAGAATTGAAGGAAGGTATCTTTGGGCTGATGGAGGGAAGCGTAAAGAGAGTGAGTCTGGGACACAGTGATTTGAAAGACAAACTAACTTAGAAGAAGGGGAAATGAAATTAGTAGGATTCATTGGTGGAATACACAAGAGGGAGGAATACACGTTAGGCTAGTCAGTAGACTTAGGGAAGATATAGCAAGGTAGAGCTGTGGGATATTTGTATTTGCATAGCATTGGTATATGTAATTTTATGTGAGTTTTCTCTCAGACTTTGCAATGGTTTTCTAAAAGTACTACTAATAATAGGCAGGGAATCTTAAGAAAGTCATGATTTAAAAAAAATAAGTGGGAAGTGGAAACATTAAATAGAAAGTGGAAAAGCATAGCAGAATAAGCAATAGGGAAGAAATAGCACAACCGAAAATCAAAGGGATGATTGATGGAGGAAGAAGATGGCAGTAGTGGGATACGGTGTGAGGAAGAACTGGAAAAAAGCAGCTGCCGTCTCTATCTATGAGGGAATCATGTTGAAAACTGCTCAATTGCGTGCCAGTTATGTGATTGCAGTTCCTCACTGTAGATATTTTCTGAAAAAAATTGCCACTCCCAACATTTTAGAAGGTGTTATGGAAGGCTGCTATGTTTTGAAAAATGAATTAAAGAATAGCAGCAGTTTCCTGATTTATCTCAATTGACAAAGATTAGTCAGCTTTAAATGTGTGATCTAGGTGTGCTTATTACCTGAAAAAAATAATAGTCATTCATGAGTTCTTTTTTAATCATTTATTTGTGCTACAGTGTTCTCTTCCACCAGGGTGCTGAAACATACTGGTTTTCCCTGGGAAGAGACTGCCCTAGTGAGGTGAAAAAACTGGCTTTTTATATTAAACAAAAAAAAAAAAAAATCAGGTTTGTCAGCCTCACATTTAAGTTTTCAATCTCAATAGCATTTAAGTAACAATCTCAATAGCAAGGGGCTGGAGTTTAACTCTTTAATATGTAAAGTTACCTGGAGAAAGAGTAATGTTGTTTTTTCCAGAGGAACCACATTTAAGTTCAGTGCACTTTTTCTTTAAAAATATTCTTAATAATTGCTCATGGATATGCAGATCAATGTGAAGAACTGTGTATTGATGTTAATTTCAAACGAGATTATTCCTTTTATTTTTCTTGCTTTTAGATGTGACGAATTGCCAAACTCTGTTATGTGTGTACTGATGTAATGAATATTTTTCTAGTTTCCAGGGAGTTTTCTTAGTGAGCTGATGTAGATCTTTGTTAATGGGAAAACATTTCAATCCTTGAGGAGAATTTAGCCTCTTACG